>NW_015176035.1:170766-196033 GCF_001447785.1 Gekko japonicus | reverse complement strand
CGGAGGATCCAGGCCTCCGGGGCCGGCCTGGACTGGGGGGGTGGGGGGAACCGGCGACGGAGGCTCCAGGCCTCCGGCGCCGGCCTGGACTGGGGGCGGGGGGTGGGGGGAACCGGCGACGGAGGCTCCCCTCCAGGAGGGGAGGGAGGCGGCGGACGGGCCGTGCAGGGCCCGTTCGCCAGGCAGGATGGGTGCTGGAGGTAGGGAAGCGGGCGGACGGAGCCTATCGGCTCCGTTCGCCGCTGGGCTGAAAGCGGCCCTTAGTCTATGTGGGGAAGATGGCCGCTCAGAAAATGCTGGCTCCGATGACTGGCTCCCTCCCCTCCCAGCCACCCAGCCAATGGCAGGGCAGGTTGTCTGAGGGAGCCAGTCATTGGAGGCAGGTCTTCTGAGTGGCATATTTTCCGCCCATACACTAACGGGGCGCATTTTAGAATTCTGGCACCCAAAACTCCTTTATAATAAAGGAGAGATACCTCCACTCCCTGGCATTACGTTTTATGACACACATGGCCCGGCCCGACAAGGTGTCATTTATGTCAGATCAGGCCCTAATAACCAATGAGTTCGACACCCCTGCTCTAGGCCATCAGGCCGCAGTGCCTCTAGTGGCCTGCAGGGGGTAGCAAAGCATAAATCCAAATTCTGCAAGGAAGTGAGTGGGAGGAGCCGGAGAGGTGAACTCCCCATTGAGGACTAGCACCTTGAGACGCAGGTAAGTAAACCCACGATTCCCCATAGGACCTGTGGGGTCATTTACTGCAGGATGATTCAATTGGGGGTGGCTCAGAGACATTGTTGAGTGGCTGTCACTGGTGGCTGTGGTGAAGTGAAGGCCACGGACAGAAGGGAAGAAAGTTAGGGAAGCCATCAAGAACTTAGAAGTAGGGACGTTTGCTGTAATGGGATGCAAAGTAGAGAAGGGGTCTGGATGATGTGGAGAGAACTTTTATTTCCCTGAAGATTTTCTCTGCCGCTTCGCCTCCTCTCTCTTTCCGGCTCTCTCCCTTCTCCCATTTGGAAGAAGAGGAAGACGGCCAGCCACGAATTCGCATGGATCGTTCTCCTAATTTCTGGCGCCTGTCTTCTGCTTTCCTAATACCCTGTGACAAAGTATGACAAAACGGTCTCTCAGGTTTTCATTCTGAGCTGCATTTCAATATTCTTCCTCCAATTGAGACTGAAATGAATTTTATTCTCCTTTTGTCAGCAACAGCCTGATTATTGGTTCTTGGTCATTTTCATGCTTCTCCGGCTTACGGAGCTGGATCACAAGAAAATCACCGTGGAGGAAAAGGCAAGTGTGGCATGCTGCTTATTGGGGAGAAGGTTTTACCTTCAAAACACTCTATGTGTATATAAACTTGGTAGATTTCTGCTGCCCCCAGGAATTAAAAATTCCAAATCTTTCTCTTTTGGTAGGATGACCTAGGGTCTGGGCACTTCAGAGGACTATGTGGCTCTGAGGAAGTACTGTACTGATTTCTGGGATGAGTTTAAATGAAAATTGATTTATTTAATAAAGGACAAAATAGGTTTCTGGTTATTTTGAACCGTTACTGAAAAAAGGAACTTGCTTGGTGTCATGGTTAAGTGCGCAGACTCTAATCTGGGAGAACAGGGTTTGATTCCCCACTCCTCCACTTGCGCCTGGCTGGATGACCTTGGGCAAGCCGTAGTTCTGATAAGAGCTGTTCTTGAAAAAAGAGCAGTTTCTGTCTGAGCTCTCTCAGCCCCACCCGCCTCACAGGGTGTCTGTTGTGGGGAGGGGAAGGGAAAGGAGTTTGTAAGTTGCTCTGAGACTCCCTTGGGTAGTGAAGGGCGGGGTATAAATCCAATCTCTTTGCTTCTTCTCCTTCTCCTAAATATAACTGGCAAAGCTTGGTGCTACAAACAGTCTCTCAAACTCCAAACTCCACTCTGACAGGCTTATACACTCAGTATAATCTCTTTCTCTCTCATATATAGTGCTGCCCCCAGCCAGCGTTAATGTACCTTTAAGAGTAGTTGCACCTGGGAATTGGAGTCCACAGTTAGGGGTCCCAGAAGCTTCCCTCTGACTGGCTCATTAAGAGTGATTTCCTGAGCTCAGAGGCGCAAAGATAGGAGTTTTATTGTTCTTTTCCGTTTCTTTGTCCATCAACCATTACTGCAAGGAGAGGGGAAGCCCATCTCTTTTCTCACCACGGCCATAGGATTGACCTAGATCAGAAAGATGTAACGCTCTATCCAGCTATCAGCTCGATTGTGAGTAAATGATCTACTGAATGCATGTGAAGTTAAATAAAGATGATTTAAGCTCTCTTCAGTGGCTGTGTGTTGACTCACACCTGGAAAGCGTTTGCCTCAGCTGCAGCTCACGCTAGACAGGACAGTGAGAAAAGAGATGGGCTTCCCCTCTCCTTGCAGTAAGGGTTGATGGACATATATATATATATATAGCCACACAGGCTAGTCTCTTTGTTTTATTCACTCAGAATTGAATCAACTCTCTTAGTCACACAGACTGAATTGTTGGTCTTAATCACTCAGAAAAAGACTCAAAATTCCATAGTCACACAGACTATGTTCACTTTTCAAACTTCACACTTGGAATCCTTCATAGACACACACACAGATTCCTCTCAGACCCCCCTCCTCCCACACTCTCAGTCATCAGCCAATTAAATCACACTTAACTCCCTCTATCACTCTTACATTACTGCAGTCAAACAACATTTAAAGGAGCACACACACCAAAACATGAAATCATTACAGCAAGTGTCCCATTTTAGTGGTGTCGTCAAGTTCATTATTATTGTTGTTGTTGTTAATTATTGGACTTCTGAATCACCCAGTCCCTGAGTACACAGGGGCTCTGGACGATTTACAACAGGTTAAAAACATACAAAAATACAGATTAAAACCAGCAGATCAGTCATTCCTAATCTGATAATTTCCAGATGGCGTCTGTAATTAGGGTTACCAAGTACCTACCTACGAATAGGGGCACTTGTGGTGGACTGGTTCTGCTGCTGGGCCTGGCTGGCTGGCATTGGCATTGGCGATGCACATACATGCTCCCTCAGCCTGTGTGCTGCCGCTCCAGTGCAGTCTGGAGAGATTCTCTGGTTTGACCTAGTTCTGGTTTTGGGGCACTGACTGGCATGGCAACCTGGCTGGCCTGGCACAGGTGGCAGATTGCTCTGGTTCTTCTGCTGCTGGGCCTGGCTGGCTGGCATGCACTTGCTCCCTCAGTCTGTAGTGGCTGCTGCTGCTGTCTGGAGAGATTCTCTGGTTTGACCTAGTTCTGGTTTTGGGGCACTGACTGGCAATTGGCAACCTGGCTGGCCTGGCACAGGTGGCAGATTGCTCTGGTTCTTCTGCTGCTGGGCCTGGCTGGCTGGCATGCACTTGCTCCCTCAGTCTGTAGTGGCTGCTGCTGCTGTCTGGAGAGATTCTCTGGTTTGACCTAGTTCTGGTTTTGGGGCACTGACTGGCAATTGGCAACCTGGCTGGCCTGGCACAGGTGGCAGATTGCTCTGGTTGTTTCTTCTGCTGGGCCTGTCTGGCACAATGCACATGCTAGTGCTGCTGCTACTGTAGAGAGATTCTTTGGTTTGAGCTAAGTTGTAGTTTTGGGGTTTTGGGCACCCAGTTTGGTAGCGCAGGTGGGGGGGCACTTGTATGGTTCTGCTGCAGTGTGGCTGGCTGGTCTGGCAATGTACAGTTTGAAATTGCAACACGCAGCACACTCCCCCAAACAGTTTGCCCCCATCCCTCCATTGTTCTCTATGGTGGGAAAAAATGTAATTTTTTTCCCACCATAGAGAACAATGGAGGGATGGGGGCAAACTGTTTGGGGGAGTGTGCTGCGTGTTGCAATTTCAAACTGTACATTGCCAGACCAGCCAGCCACACTGCAGCAGAACCATACAAGTGCCCCCCCACCTGCGCTACCAAACTGGGTGCCCAAAACCCCAAAACTACAACTTAGCTCAAACCAAAGAATCTCTCTACAGTAGCAGCAGCACTAGCATGTGCATTGTGCCAGACAGGCCCAGCAGAAGAAACAACCAGAGCAATCTGCCACCTGTGCCAGGCCAGCCAGGTTGCCAATTGCCAGTCAGTGCCCCAAAACCAGAACTAGGTCAAACCAGAGAATCTTTCAAGACAGCAGCAGCAGCCACTAGCCCACTACAGGGAGCAAGTGCATGCCAGCCAGGCCCCAGCAGCAGAAGAACCAGAGCAATCTGCCACCTGTGCCAGGCCAGCCAGGTTGCCAATTGCCAGTCAGTGCCCCAAAACCAGAACTAGGTCAAACCAGAGAATCTCTCCAGACAGCAGCAGCAGCCACTACAGACTGAGGGAGCAAGTGCATGCCAGCCAGCCAGGCCCAGCAGCAGAAGAACCAGAGCAATCTGCCACCTGTGCCAGGCCAGCCAGGTTGCCATGCCAGTCAGTGCCCCAAAACCAGAACTAGGTCAAACCAGAGAATCTCTCCAGACTGCACTGGAGCGGCAGCACACAGGCTGAGGGAGCATGTATGTGCATCGCCAATGCCAATGCCAGCCAGCCAGGCCCAGCAGCAGAACCAGTCCACCACAAGTGTGCCAATGTGCCAGTGCCCAAAAAACCCCAAAAGCAAAACAATCTCTCCCCTCTGCAGTGGCAGCGGCCTACATAGGGGAGCATGTTTGCTAATGGCAGCCATGCCCAGCTGCAGAACCAGAGCAATCTCAACTTCCCCCCAACAACCTCTGTGCCAGTCACCCAACTTACTGGACTCAGTCCAAACCTGAGGATTTCTGCAGTATAAATGAAGGGGGGGGCAGGCAGGGCCTGTGCAAGTGACGTGAGCAATCACTAGGGGTGTGCGTGCGAATCCCCACTCAGCGCACCTGAAGAAAGGCAAAGGGAGGCCAGAGGAATCCAAATTACACCAAATCAGAGTGGCCTCCAACTCTCCAGGGGGTGCCCAAAGATTGAGATATGATGATTCCCAGTAGCCCCCTGTAAGAAGAGCTCTGTCAGCTCTTGGAGGATTGGCTACATTAGGGGTGTGTCGCCTAATACGCAAAGGAGTCCCTGCTACAAAAAGAGCCCTGCGAGTGTCATACCAGCAGCTGCATGTGGAGGGGTAGGGATTCACACCTGGTTCTCTCAGATTAAAGTCCGCGCTCTTAACCACCACACCAGATTTGGCACATGCTCCAGGAGGCCGACAAGAATTTCAGAGTATAAACTTTTTTTTGGTATTTTTGAGTTTGTGTGTATGTGTGTGTGCATGTGAGTGTGTGTGCACCTGGAAGTCATGATGACCTCTGGTGGCTGACCCTTACTGGGGGGCTGGAGGATATTCAGAGAGGCGGCTGAATGAAGCCTGCCCCCGCCTCCCAACTGCTGGTATTCCAAGGAGGTCTCCCATCCAAGGACTTGCCTGGGCTATCCCGGTCAGGGCCAGAGTATAAACTTTTGAGTGTCAAAGCTCCCTTTGTCAGAGAGAGTTGGCTCTCGTTCCAGGGGTCATTTCCTGCGGGAGCGCACAGGAGCAGAGCTCCGGCGGTAAAGAGCCCAGGGGGCGGGCACCAGTGTTCCCTCTAAACTGAGTTAGTGTGAGCTGGCTCACAGTTTTTTAGCCTCCGGCTCACAGATTTTTGTCTTAGCTCAGGAAGGAGGGCTCCAGAGCAAACTAATTGATGCAGTAGCCAAATTGCTCACTCACAACTTGAATGCCAGTAGGTCACAAAGTAGAATTTTTGCTCACAAGACTCCACAGCTTAGAGGGAACACTGGTGGGCACATGCAACAAGCCCCGCCCCCTGCTCCCAGCAGCCCTCAGTCAGAGCAAGAAGCAGCCAGGTAAGTTGCAGAGCCCCCCCCGGCCCCCTGTCCAAAACAGTCCAGTGGCACCTTTAAGACCAAGTTTTATTCAGGTACAAGCTCTCCCTCCTCTGCGAGGACAGATCTGCACATTCCCCCCCCCCCAGTAGCTAGCCATCCAAAACAGTCCAGTGGAGCCTGAGTGGTGGGCGTTGCCTTCTGACACACTTCCGGTGACGTCAGGGGGTGTGGCACATGCAAATAAGTTATGCTAATGAGTTGTGCCAATGAGCTCCCGCGCCTCTTTTTCTACGAAATGACCCCTGCGAAAGTCTATCCTGAAAATCTGGCTTGTCTCTAAGTTGCTACTGGACTCGAATTGAGCTCTCCTACCCAATGACTGACATCCGGAGGTCTCCTAACACGGTGACTCCGTTCAGCATCAGGGGCAAACAGCCAGAAGCGGTCCTCTCCTCCACGACAGTAACTGGTTTTAATTGATTTCTGGAAGCAACAATAAATGTTAATTAGGAGGGGATTCTAACCATGAACCCAGGCCGGCCTTGTTCAGAGGGCTTTAGCGCACTGGATTAATCCCTTTCCCCGTAATTACCGGGCACAGGTTGCGGCTGTGAACAAGTACGACCCTCCCCCAGAAGTGGTGGCAGCCCAGGATCACATGACCCACGTCATGTACAGCATGATGCAGCCGCAGCGGATCTACGACAGGTACCCGCTCTTTCGCTGTTCTCCTTCAACCCTGTAGGTGGCACTAGAGTAAAGCTGTTTGCCCAGCACGGGGACCGTCTCCTCCATCTTTTCCAAGTGGGCTCTTGCCCGACGACAAAAGCTGGCGGGGTAGGCCCACCGTGGATGTCAGGACGGGAATTAGGCAGATCTTGCCCGGCTGAGCCGATTATGAAATGAAGTTAGCTGCTCCCCTCGTAGCTCCGAGACAGATTGCTCGCCGCTCCATCTCTTCGGAGCAATCTGTCGGAGCAGATGGCCGTTCACACCGTGAATGAGAGTTGCAAAAAAAAATCTTTCGATAGCCGCCGACGATTAAGAGCCCTCCAGAGGGGGAGGAACGCCTGGCACGGCGGCTTCCTTGGGCTCTTCTTAACTCTCTCCCTGCAGTCTGGTTTGGGGAGACGAGAAGGAGGGGTGCTCGCCTGGCTTAGCAGAACAACCTCTCCTGCAACTCCTTCCTCTTCATGCTTTAAACATGCTTTAAAGTCCTTTCTCTTCATGCTTTAAACTCCTTTCTCGTCTCGCTTTAAACATGACGCTGGTGAGGCAAAAACCGCACCATTGTGGAACTTTGCAGTTCCAGAGCCAGTTTGGTGTCGTGGTGAAGTGCGCGGACTCTAATCTAGGAGAACCGGGTTTGACTCCCCACTCCTCCACTTGCAGCTGTTGGATGACCTTGGGCAAGCCATAGTTCTGTCAGAGTTGCTCTCTCAAGGGAAGTTCTCGGGAGACCTCTCTCAGCCACACCTGCCTCAAAGGGTGTCTGTTGTGGGGAGGGGAAGAGAAAGGAGTTTGTAAGCCAATTTCTTGTTTGGTGTAGTGGTTAAGTGCACGGACTCTAATCTGGGAGAACCGGGTTTGATTCCCCACTCCTCCACTAGCACCTGTTCTGGTTGACCTTGGGCAAGCCGTAGTTCTGATAGCTGTTCTTGAAAAAGAGCAGTTTCTGTCAGAGCTCTCTCAGCCCCGCCTGCCTCACAGGGTGTCTGTTGTGGGGAGGGGAAGGGAAAAGGAACTTGTAAGCCGCTCTGAGACACCTTTGGGTAGTGAAGGGTGGGGTAAAAATCCAATCTTCTCCTCCTCCTCCTCTTCTTCTTCTCCTCCTCCCCTTCCTTCTCCTCCTCCTCTTCTTCTTCCTCTTCTTCTCACGTGGCCTCTCGGCCACTTTCTGTAGAAAGTAACAACACTGTGTTTGAACCAAGCCTTAGCTAAGGTTGCCAGACTCCAGGTGGGACCTGGAGATCTCCTGGAATTTCAACTGATCTCCGGGCTACAGAGATCAGTTCCTCCTGGAGAAAATGGCTGCTTTGGAGGGTGAACCCTAGGGCACTGTACCCCACTGAAGTCCCTCCACTCCCTAAACCTGCCCTCCCCCCAAAATCTCCAGGGATTTCCCGACTCAGAGGTGACAACGCTACGAAACTCACCAGCTCACAAAACTCAACATGAGCAAAATTCTGTCTCTAAGCAACAAGAAGAAGAAGAAGAAGAAGAAGAGATTGGATATATACCCCGCCCTTCACTTGGAGTCTCAGAGCGGCTGACAAACTCCTTTCCCTTCCCCTCCCCACAACAGACACCCTGTGAGGTGGGTGGGGCTGAGAGAACTCTGACACAAACTGCTCTTTTTCAAGGACAGCGGTGCCAGAGCTTGTGACTGACCCAAGGTCACATCAGCAGGTGCAAGTGGAGGAGTGGGGAATCAAACCCGGTTCTCCCAGATTAGAGTCCGCACACCTAACCCCTACACCAATCAAAGGGAAGTAGGATCGCCAACCTCCAGGAGGCACAGAGGAGGCATGTTTTGGTCCTGTAACTTTGTAGTGACCTATTAGGGTGCTGGTGAGAGCTAGGGAGACCTTGCCCAACATTGGAATAACAGGAAAACATTACCTTGTAAGCAATGCTCCCCCTAAGCTGTGGAGTCTTGTGAGCAAAAATTCTACTTTGTGAGCTACTGCCATTGGCAGTTGTGAGCGAGCCATTTGGCTGCGGCATAAATTAGTCTGCTCTGGAGCCCTCCTTCCTGGGCTAAGACAAAAATGTGTGAGCCGGAGGCTAAAAACCTGTGAGTCTAGCTCGCACTCACTCAGTTTAGAGGGAACACTGCTCGTAAGCAACTGAAAAGGGATTTCTCAGCAGTGGTTCTTTGTTCCTGAGGAAGGACCACAGGTCTGAAACACTGAAAAGTTACCTGGGAAAAGTGTTGGAGATTCTATATATAATTCTGTATATTGACTCTTTGGCCTCTGTATTTTCCTATGATGGATTGTACGGGCATATTGACTTCATGACTTCATTCGGTGGGAAGGTAACAGCGTTCCGTGCGCCTTGGTGTTTAGTCATGCCGGCCACATGACCACGGAAACGTCTTCAGACAGCGCTGGCTCTTCGGCTTTGAAACGGAGATGAGCACCGCAACCCTAGTGTCGGACTCGACTGGCTTTCGAGCAAGGGAACCCTTTACCTTTTTAATCGATATCTCACACTTTAAATGATGTCTCCTTTATGAATACGTTGCAGGAAATGTAGCACACAGTTGTTTTGCTAGTTTTGTGTAACCTCCAGGTGGGGCCTGGACTGCTGATCTCTGGACTACAGAGATCAGTTCCCCCTGGAGAAAATTGCTGCTTGGAAGGGCGCAGAGTCTGTGGCTTTATATCCTGCTGGGCTCCTTCTCCGTCCCAAACTCCATCTTCCGCAATGATCCACCCTCGGATCTCCAGGAATCCCCCAAACCAGAGCTGGCAACCCCAGCCTCAGAAGGTGTCCCCCCCCACCCCCATACACAGAGTCTTGAAAGGATTTAACTCTCCCAACCAGAGTTTTTCGGCTTCTTTTCAACTCATCTTCCTCGTTTCCCCCTTTTGAAAATAAATAGGACGACGTTGGGATTTACCGGACAGTTTCTCTCTCTGTCTCTCTGTCTTGCCAATGTTGAATCTGACCCGGTGCCTCTGCGATGCCAGTATCTTGCCCGAGATCCCAGGCATCCCATCAAGGGTGGCTGGCTTCTACTAGTGCCTCCATCTATAAGTGCCTGAAGGCACGACAGTTTACTAGGCATCTGTGGCTCTTTACCTCCTCCTCCTCCTCCTTCTTAAGAACATAAGTAGCCAATGCTGGATCAGGCCAGTGGCCCATCTAGTCCAACACTCTTGTCACAGTGGCCAAAAATACCAGGTCAGCCTCTGTGTCCCGCTGTTGGCCCTCCAGTCCAGATGAATTGGTTGGCCTCTGTGTGAAACCAGATGCCCGGACTAGAGGTACCACTGGTCTGATCCAGCAGGGCTCTTCTGATGTTCTTATGAAGGCCTCGGCCTCTGTGCCCTGTTGTTGGCCCTCCGGAGGAATTCGCTGGCCACTGTGTGAGACAGGATGCAGGACTAGAGGGATCCCTGGTCTGGTCTAGCAGGGCTCTTCTGGTGTTCTTAGGATGCTGGACTAGAGGGATCCCTGGTCTGGTCTAGCAGGGCTCTTCTGGTGTTCTTAGGATGCTGGACTAGAGGGACCCCTGGTCTGATCCAGCAGGGCTCTTCTGATGTTCTTATGAAGGCCTCGGCCTCTCTGCCCTGTTGTTGGCCCTCCATAGTGACTGTGTGAGACAGGGTGCTGGACTGGATGGACCCTCACTGGTCTGATGCAGCAGGGCTCTTCTGATGTTCTTATGAAGGCCTCTGCCTCTATGTTCTGTTGTTGGCCCTCCAGGGGAACTGGTTGGCCATTGTGTGAGACAGGATGCTGGACTAGATGGTCCACTGGTCTGATCCAACAGGGCTGTTCTGTTGTTGGACCTCCAGAGGAACTGGTTGGCCATTGTGTGAGACAGGGTGCTGGACTAGATGGAGCCTCACTGGTCTGATCTAACAGGGCTCTTTTGATGTTCTTATGAAGGCCTTGGCCTCTGTGCCCTGTTGCTGGAGCTCCAGAGGAACTGCTTGTCCACAATGTGAGACAGGGTGCTGGACTAGATGGACCATGGTCAATCCAGCAGGGCTCTTCTGATGTTCATATGACTTGTGCCTACATGTGTCTTGTCTAGTGCCCCTGAGGTCCCTGTGAAAAACCTAACAAAACTTCTCTCCTCCATACAGCACTTTGCCAAGCCTTGACGCTCCTTACCCCATGCTGGTGCTGACCGGTCCACTGGCCTGCTGGAAGCGGGAACTTTGCCACAGGCTCTGCAGGAAGTTCAACAACTATTTCAGATACAGGTATGTTTAATTGGATGGGTTGTTGGAAGAGTGATTGGGCAGGTTGTTGTAAGATGAAACTGTATGGAAGGCAATGTATGGGTTCTGCCAATTCTAGGGGTTTTCTCCCCTCAGTTTGATGCTGGAAAGTGCCATCAAGTTGTAGCTGACTTATAGTGACCCTATAGGTTTCCAAGGCAAGAAATGTTCAGAGGTAGTTTGCCACTGCCTACCTCTGCATCGTGACCCTGGACTCCTTGGTGTTCTCCCATCCAAGTACTAACCAGGACCAACCCTGCTTAGCTTCTGAGATCTGATGAGACTGGGCTAGCCATTGCCTGCCTCTGCACAGCAACACTGGACTTCCTTGGTGGTCTCCCATCCAAATAGTAACCATGGCCAATCCTGCTTAGTTTCTGAGATATGACAAGATTGGGCTAGCCATTGCCTGCCTCTGCACATCAAACCTGAACTTCCTTGGTGATCTTCCCTCCGAGTACTAACCTGAGCTGACCCTGCTTAGCTTCTGAGATGTGATCAGGCTAGCCTGGGCTATCTTGGTCAGGGCAGTTAAGATAATAGTTGAGGTGTGTATTCGGCATAAACCAAGCCAGGAAGAAACCGAATTTAAGCCGAATACAGATTCAAGGAATCGCTGAGCCCGAATAAAAGCCGATTTTTTGGGCTTTTATTCCAGTAGCTATACCTGCCGGTTGGGCAGAGTGGAGTTTTGGGAGTTTGAGAGACTGTTTGTGACACCAAGCTTTGCCAGTTATATTTACAAGTTCCTTTCATCAGCAACAGTTCAAAATAACCAGAAACCTATTTTGTTCTTTATTAAATAAATCATTTTTTGTTTAAACTTATCCTAGAAATCAGAATAGTACTTCCTCAAAGCCACATAGTCCTCTGAAGTGCCCAGACATTTGGTCATTCTACCAAAAGAGAGAGATTTGGAATTTTTAATTTCTGGTGGTAGCAGAAATCTACCAAGTTTAGGTACACAGAGGGTGCGGTCAGACGGCGTGCTGAGGGAGGGTTAAACTGCTTCGGTTCTAATCGGATTATATTTGATCTGGATAATCGCGATCACACGTACTTCCCTTATCCCACCTCACCACGCAGTCACGTTGCTCTTCAGCGTCTACAGTACCAACGCGCGGGAGGGTGTGTCAGCGGGTTTTTAAATTTTTTCTCAGTTTCCACAGGCGTATAGGCACTCATCCGTAGAATGCCCCTCCCCCCGAAACTACCATGGCGCATGGGCAGAACCACCAGGACGAATCAATCCAACCCCTCCAACAAAAGACTTCCCTTTAAATGTTTGACCCAAAAATGGCCTCCGTGAGATCCCAAACTCATCTAAACTCTAAAACAAATGACCATTTAAATGTTGGTTTTCTAAACACGGTAGCGGAGCTCTACCTATGTGCGCACCGCCGACACTCAAACAATGTTAAGAAGAACAATAATCCCCATATATGTATGTATGTATGTATGTTTATATGTTTATATGTTTATTTTGTCCTTTCGTGTGTAAAATACGGAAAAATTTCAATAAAATTCTGCCTTTCGGGGCAGTCTTTAAAAACAAAAAAGGGTGGGCGAAAAGCGGAAGCCTCAGGCAGCTTTCGAGCGGGTCGGGGGTTTAAACCGGAAGTGGCTTGACACCGGAAGAGTGATCACATGGGGGGAAATGTGGCTTTAATTGGGAGAGCTGAGAAAACACCTCTCTGGGTTAAAGGGGGTTTGCGCCGGAAACCAACAGCTGGGGACAGGAGGCAGATGTTGACTGTGTGACCGTGCATATAAAGTCCGTTGCTGAACTGTCACGACACCAGATTAAATGGCGCATCTGAACGCACCCAGAGAGTGTTTTAAAGGTAAAACCATCTCCCCAATAAGCAAGGACCTCACATAGCCATTTCAGGTTTAACTGTTACTGGGGTGCTCGACTGTAGAAAAGCTGAAATACTGATTGTTTATATTTCTGTGGTTATATTGTTCAGTCTTTTTGTAGCTCATATCTGACGACATGAAACAAAAAGCCTCCTACCTGTGCCTTTTGGTTCTGAAAAGTGTTCGATTTGCAAAATATATGGCTGATGTCTTGCTAAAGACATCAGCCATATATTTTCGCAAATCAAGTGCTTTTTTAAAAAAATAACACACAACTCCTGCCGGAAGAAAAATCCAATATAATGCCGTTAAATAAATTATCCCATTTGAAAAGCCCAGTTGGAAATACCGAATAATTGAAAGCTGGTGGGGAATTTCCAAGCGCTGTAAGTTTTTCAAGAGCCATGTTTTGATTTTTTTTTAAATCTATATTTTATTCCCTCGTAACGTTTTATGCATACAAAGAAAATGACAGGATCTTAGCGGAGCAGAAAATTGATACCATAAAGCAAAGTTTTGTTTTAATTATTCAGGAGAGATTTCTGCAGCTTTAGCATTCGTTCTTTCGAATTTCAAGCATGCCACTCATTAAAAACGCAATTTATGGAAAAGGCTTCGCCGTCTTGAATGTAAACATGACCTTGCCGTTAAAAGGAGCTTGTAACATGCTTTCAGATTATTCGCTTATTTTTGTAAGCAGTAAAACGGGATGTTCGAAACATCTGGCCTGCGCCCAGGAATGACCTCTCAAGATGTATTTTTTCAATAATACAATATCCCTGGGAAAACTGGTTCTTTGAAGTTTAAGGTTTATAGAGGCCATGTGCCCCACACGGTTTTCATTTGACACAGTTTAGAATAAGGTGGTGCCCCAGTCATAAGAACATAAGAAACCTGCTGGATCAGACCAGAGGTCCATCTACCCCAGCATCCTATCTCACCCAGTGGCCAACCAGTTCCTCTGGAGGGCCAACAACAGGGCACGGAGGCCAAGGCCTTCATAAGAACAACAGAAGAGCCCTGCTGGATCAGCCCAGTGGTCCATCCAGTCCAGCATCCTGTCTCACACAGTGGCCAACCAGTTCCTTTGGAGGGCCAGCAACAGGGCAGAGAGGCCAATGCCTTCATAGGAACATCAGAAGAGCCCTGCCGGATCAGACCAGTGGTCCATCAACCCCAGCATCCTATTTCACTCAGTGGCCGAGCAGTTCCTCTGGAGGGCCTAATCCAGCATCCTGTCTAACACAGTGGCCAAGCAGTTCCTCTGGAGGGCCAACAACAGGGCATAGAGGCCGCGCTCTTCATAAGAACATCAGAAGAGCCCTGCTGGATCAGACCAGTGGTCCACCTAATCCAGCATCCTGTCTAACACAGTGGCCAAGCAGTTCCTCTGGAGGGCCAACAACAGGGCATAGAGGCCGCGCTCTTCATAAGAACATCAGAAGAGCCCTGCTGGATCAGACCAGTGGTCCATCCAGTCCAGCATCCTGTCTCACACAGTGGCCAACCAGATCCTCTGGAGGGCCAGCAACAGGGCAGAGAGACTGACCACTAGGGATGTGCATTTGGTTCATCCGAACCGAATGCACCCCCAAAAATGGCCCATTCAGACCCCTTTTGGGCTGCTGCAGGCTGATTCAGATTCTCTAATCTGAATTGGCTTGCCGCCGAATTGTCGCCGAATTTTGGCGGCAATTTGGCCCAATTATATCCTACGGGCCATTGAAGTCAATGGCAAAAACGTAGGGTATATTCTGGGGGCTGGAGGGGAGGGGATTTGAGGGAGAGGCTCCAAACTTGCAGGGTAGCTGCTGAAGCCTCTCCCCAAGATACCAACCACGTTTTAAGAACATTGGACCAGGGGTTCCAATTCTACGGGCCCCCAAACAGGTTGCCCCATCCCCTCCATTGTCTTCTATGGTGGGAAAAAAGTAACTATTTTTCCCGCCATAGAGAACATACGGGTCGCTGCGCAGAGGCAGGCGATGGCAAGTCACCTCTGTTTGTCTCTTGCCTTGAAAACCTTACAGGGTTGCCTTCTCCACTGTGATTTGATGGCACTTCACACAAACGCTTCCCAGACTTACAGACCGTCAAGTTCCGGTTTGTTGTAGTGGTGTAAAGAGCCAGTTTGGTGTCGTGGCTAAGTGCGCGGACTCTAATCTGGGAGAACTGGGTTTGATTCCCCACTCCTCCACTCACAGCTGCTGGATGACCTTGGGCAGTTCTGTCAGAGCTGTTCTTGGAAAAGAGCAGTTTCTGTCAGAGCTCTCTCAGCCCCACCCGCCTCACAGGGTGTCTGTTGTTGGGAGGGGAAGGGAAAGGGGTTTGTGAGCCACTCTGAGACTCCGAGTGAAGGGCGGGGTATAAATCCAATCTCCTCCTCCTCCTCCTCCTCCTCCTCCTTCTCCTCCTCCTCCAAAGTTCTAGTGTTGGAAGGGGGAAGCCCGCTCTCTCTTCCGGTCCCTTCCCCCCGTTCATCATTCGGTGAACTTCCATCATGTCCCCCTCAAGGTCTTCAACAACCGAAAAAGGTTTATTTGTTTTTGTTTTTTCTGTTTCTGCCCGGCTTGCCTTTCAGCCCCTGTCACACCACAAGGACAGCTTATTTTGGAGAAGAAAATCGTTTAGATTACTATTTCGTGTCCCAGGAGGAGTTTGATAAGATGTTGCGGATGGTAAGAGGGTCAGAATGGGTTTCCTGTTGGGCTTGAGGGGAACGTGCCTGGCTGTACTTCTAGGGTTGCACCTGGAGATCTCCAAGATCAGTTCTCCTGGAGAGAATGGCTGCTTTGGGCAGTGGACTCTATGGCATTATACCCTGCTGAGGTCCCTCCGCACCCCAAACCCTGCCCTCCCCAGGCTCTGCCCCTCAGATCTACAGAGTTGGCAGCCCTGTACCTGCCCATGGAACCACTTTCCAGACCCTTGGAACCCAGAAGACATGGCATAAGAGGAGGTGCTTTTCTACCTTAGCTGCCACTGCATAACCCCATATCAACATAAGTCAGGGGTGGAGGGAACCATTCCAGTTACCATGAGGCTGTCCTCCCATACTACCCACTTGGGGCAGCAAAATGACTAGAGACAGCCCTGCCTTACAGCTAAGCAGAAGGAAAGAAACATGGCTCGCCTCCCTCTATTTTCCCCTTCCCTCTGCCACCCCACCAGCCACAGTCGGGACACTCACCTGGAGCTTCCTTCTGGAGCTCGTTGTATTTCTTCTCACGACGGGCCTTACTCCTAGTTGTTTATATAATTTGTAATTTTCGTCATTTTTCATCATATATTTTGTTTGCCACCTGGAGGTTGCCAACCCCGTTAGCTCATACCTCAGCAACCCTGTAAAGTCGATCAGTATTATCGTTCCCATACTGCAGGTGATGGACTGAGGCCATCCATTGTGCATGCAGCTCAAGTAAAATTCGAACCGGGAACCTGTCGGTTCACGGCACAGTTGCTGGGCTGCACGGGCTCTCAATTACTGACTGCAGGGGTCATTTCCTGCAGGAGCGCACAGGAGCAGAGAGCCCAGGGGGCGGGCACATGCAACAAGCCCCACCCCCTGCTCCCAGCAACCCTCAGTCAGAGCAAGAAGCAGCCAGGTAAGTTGCAGAGCCCCCCAGCCCAAAACAGTCCAGTGGCGCCTTTAAGATCAAGTTTTATTCAAGTACAAGCTCTCCCTCCTCTGCGAGGACAGATCTGCACGTTCCCCCACCCCCATAGCTAGCAATCCCAAACAGTCCAGTGGAGCCTGAGCGGTGGGTGTCGCCTTCTGACACACTTCCGGTGATGTCAGGGGGTGTGGCATATGCAAATAAGTTACACTAATGAGTTATGCTAATGAGCTCCTGCACCTCTTTTTCTACGAAATGACCCCTGAGTGACTGTATTCATTCTGCTAGATTTGAGACCCAGCGGTGCCTTAGAGAACAGCAAGATGTTGAGGGCATGAGCTTTTAAAAAGCAAAGCTCCCTTCATCAGATACGAGTGGGTAACTACTGTTCTACTTGTATCTAATGAAGGGAGCCTCTCGAAAGCTTATAGCCCCCCAAACCTAGTTGGTTTCATAAGAACATAAGAGAACATAAGAGACGCCAATGTTGGATCAGGCCAAAGGCCCATCCAGTCCAACACTGTATCACACAGTGGCCAGAAATACCAGTGCCCTCAGGAGGTCCACCAGTGGGGCCAGGACATTAGAAGCCCTCCCACTACTGAGCTCAAATCTAACTGTTCCACTTCTGACCAACACTGCTATAATGATGATGATGATGATATTTCAATTTATTAGTCGCTCAATCCTGCAGAGCTTGCTGGCTCTGAGCGATTTACAGTTACTCATTCACACGGGACTAACTATGATTTATGGGGGTAAGGGAAGACAACATATATCTTTTAAATCACACACATTCACAGTCGGCGAGGGTTTGTTCAGCTGCGGGTCAGACGTGTTCCGTCAGCATATTCACTTCGGCTTGGCTAGATGACGTCAGCTTCTCCAGGTCTTGCAGCGCCGCACTGCCACCGCCTGGCCGGAACGGCCCATTACAGGCTTCTCGGAGTCGAAGAGATTTTTTCTTAAGCTTTCAATCTTGCAAGCTGAGCATTCCGGTCGCCGGCTAACACCTCCCCCACCCTCTGAAACTCTGTTAATTGTATAATTGCCGGTTAGACGAGATTTAGCCATGGAACGTCGGCATCAGGGAACAAAGGAGACACAGGATCCTGGATCCGAGATTGTGCCAGTTTACAGGTTAGTTTCCTTTGCCTTTCACCACAACCATATTTCATGGTTTTAATTTCAGGGGAAGTTTATTACCACTTTTAAATACAGAGACTTTCAGTACGGACTCGGCCGAGAAACTATTGATTCTATCGCTCGGGAAGGGCTTGCGACCTGTGTTCATATGGAAATAGAGGTAAGAATGCTGAGTGCGGTGAGTTAGGTGGGACTGAGGGAACTCTGAGAGAACTTGTGATTGGCCCAAGGTCACACCAGCCGCTGCATGTGGAGGAGTGGGGAATTGAACCCGGTCCTCCCAGATTAGTGTCTGCCGCTTTTAACCACTACACCAAACTGGCACCAAACTGAATGGAGGCAGCTGCTCAAATGTTTTTTTTAAAATCTGCACAGCCAATCAAATATCCAGTGGCCAATGAGAGCCTTGCTGGGCAAAAGCCCCGCCCACCTTCTAAAAGCACTTGGTGGGCACCAGGTAAGGACCCCTGACCACACCCTGGAAACTGGAGACGCAGTCCGGAATCAGGTCAAATAACAGAGCCAAGGGTCAGAGAGCCGGGAAATCAGTCCAAGGTTGCAGGGGCGAGGAACTAGGAGCGGTTGCTACAAGCCAGGAGCAGATCTGAGCTTGCACTGTTACTACCGTGCTGAGTGTTTATGAACAAGTCCTCCCTTCCCTGGGAGTCAGTCTGCCAAGACTCACAGCTTCTCCCATTGCTTTTGCAAGAGCCGCAGCCCGGCACTCCTCCGTCACTCTTGCGTATTCAGCCTCCGGTGTGCCCTGCCTCTGGGGCACTCAGGAGAACTAGGTGGGAATTCTGGCCTCAGGGTGTCTCCACCCGGGGTGCTGGGCCAGGCTCTGGATCAGTCTCTCCTTTGGGCTGCACCTCCTGTGCAGCTGCTGGGGCCTCTTGTCCCTAAGGTGCTGTTGAGGGTTCCTCTTCTGGGCTGACTCCAGAGGAGGCTGGGTCGCTCCCCGGCCTCTTCCTCATCTGAGGAGTCGTCAACCTCAGCAGAGCCAGGACCCATGACAGCAATACTAGTGGGGGAGGACTTAGTCCCCACCCCTTTCTCCTGGGCAGCTCATAGTCCTTTGATGTAACTTGGAGCATCTCGCATGGTTTAACCGCGTCAACAATAGAGATGTAAAATTTCCGGAAATGTTGAAGCTTGGGAAAAAAACCTTTTTTTCGAGGGGGAACGGAAATTTTCGGAAAAATTGGAAATAAAATGCTGCATTAGCACTTCTTTTTCCTTTTCCAGCTTGAAAGTCATTCTGTTACTTTAGGAACATAAAATATGACTATGGACATTTTTACTTGGCATGAAATGATCACAACTAGCATATTAAAAATAGAGTGCATCCAAACAATTATTACAAGCAGAATACCCACCCACATGCAAAAACAAAACGGAAACCTTTTTCTTTTCTTGTGACAATAGCACCTCCCAAAGGAAGAAATGCATCTTGTTCTTGCATTGGAGAGTTCAGTTTGCAACCTAGGACTTGCTTGTCCTCAGTGCACAGAAATTAGATCAATCTGATATCATACATATTTTTCAGAAATGATTTGGAAAATATTTGAACACCTTGTCCTAAAATATTTTATTCATCATGTTAAAATAAAACGTTCCATAATCAATTTTTAAAATTTTCTTTTTTCAATTTTTTCAATTTTTCGGAAAAAAACTAAAAAGGCTTCAGGAAAAAAATGGGAGAAAACCGGGTGTTCCCCGAATTTTCCCATTTTTTTTCCGGGCCTTCACATCTCTAGTCAACAAAGACCCACAGAGGTTGGACCTAAATGACAAGCCAGGCACTCTCTGCTTCATAGGGGGTGAGAAGCCTAAAGAATTCCTACTTTGAACCCCGCTACATCCTGTTGATCCCAATGAACAAAGAAAAATACGGGGGTCACCTGCGGAGGATGGGCCTCTTCAGCAGACCGGAGATCGAGGAAGCTGTCCAGAGGGTGGACATGTACAAGAAAGTGAACCAGGGCTACCCAGGGTTCTTCGATGCGGTCATCAACGTAGGTGAGTCGGCACAGGGGGTGCCATTTCCGGGGTGGGGGGCATGACACAAGGAGCTCTTCTTCTGAAGCGAAACAGTGCTGTTCGTCACGGCCGACGCAACAGTCTCATAACTTTAGTTGCTGTAGATTTTCCGGGTTGTCTGGCCGTGTTCTTGGCATTGTAGGACCTGATGTTTCGCCAGTAGCCGTGACTGGTGTCCTCAGTGGTATAATACAGAAAGATGGAGTACTCTCTGTGTCAAGGTAGGCAGGTAATGGTAGGCAGGTAATTTATCTCTACTCAGGAAGGTGGGGTAGGGCTGAGTCATTATCCTGTAGGCGTTCCCCAGGCTGTGAATATGCTAATGGAGGAGCTTTCCTGAGGAGGTTCTTTTGTATATGGATTGTTTCCTGAGGAGGTTTCCTGTTTCTTGAAGAGGTTCTTTTGTATGTGGATTGGCTGCTGAAATTCTAATCTTATCTTTAGTGCTATTGTCAGGTGTAGAGCCTTTTGTGTTTTTCAGGACAGTACTAAGCCTTATTAAGAGATCTTGGGAACTTGAAAGCTTGCCACAGGTTTGAGTCATTTTGCTTGACCCTAATAAAGAAAGAAGTTCCTTGGCTTTAGTTTTTGGATCACTCAGAATTTCATTCAGGTGGGCGGCCGTGTTGATTTGAAGCAGCAGAACAAAGTTTGAGTCCGGTGGCACCTTGAAGACCAAC
Source organism: Gekko japonicus (assembly GCF_001447785.1). Lineage (NCBI taxonomy): Eukaryota > Metazoa > Chordata > Lepidosauria > Squamata > Gekkonidae > Gekko > Gekko japonicus. The sequence goes on along the minus strand of NW_015176035.1, from coordinate 175,906 downwards.
GAAATTTAGTTCTGGGTATCAGCTTTCGTGTGCTTATACCCAGGGGTCATTTCGTAGAAAAAGAGGTGCAGTAGCTCATTAGCATAACTCATCAGCATAACTTGTTTGCATATGCCACACCCCCTGACATCACCGGAAGTGTGTCAGAAGGCAACACCCACCGCTTAGGCTCCACGGGACTGTTTTGGATTGCCCGCTATTGGGAGGGGGAAACGTGCAGATCTGTCCTCGCAGAGGAGGGAGAGCTTGTGCCTGAATAAAACTTGGTCTTAAAGGTGCCACTGGACTGTTTTGGGTTGCTACCTATTGGGGGGGGGAACGTGCAGATCTGCCCTCACAGAGGAGGGAGAGCTTGTACCTGAAGGTGGGCTGGGGGGGGTCTGCAACTTACCTGGCTGCTTCTTGCTCCTCGTGGCTGGACTGAGGGCTGCTGGGAGCAGGGAGCGGGGCTTGTTTCATGTGCCCGCCCCCTGGGTTCCTTACTGCCGGAGCTCCGCTCCTGTGCCCTCCCGCAGGAAATGACCCCTGCTTATACCCAGAATAAAACTTTGTTGGTCTTAAGGGTGCCAGCGGACTTGAACTTTGCTCAGTAAGTTTTGCGGAGAATTAGACCGGAAACCGCCACTTTTGACAGCAGTCCCCTGTTATCTCACCTTGCAGCAGCACCTCTTAGTTATCTGCGTCTTTATTCTCTCCTCCTCCTCTCCAACCGCACGTTTAGATAACTACGATGAAGCATTCACCAAGCTGGTCCGCCTCATCGAGGAATACCTGGGACTGGTGAAGCCTGCGGAGTCAGAAGCGACAGTTCCTGCAGCAGACAGCAAAGCAGGTCCAGGTACTACACCTAATGCTACAGATGCACCCTTTGTGAGCCAGCAGCCAGTTTACTCACAGGCAGTGTTCCCTCTAAGCTGCGTGAGAACATAACAACATAACAGACGCCAATGTTGGGTCAGGCCAATGACTTGTCCTTTTATCTCATGATTTTTGAGCTTACTTAGGAACCTTTGATGAGGAACTTTATCAAAAGCTTTCTGGAAGTCAAGGTAAACAATATCTATTGGATCCCCCTTGTCCACATGTTTGTTCACCCCCTCAAAGAACATTAACAGGTTAGTGAGACAAGATCTTCCCTTACAGAACCCATGCTGAGTCTTCCGCAATATAGGGAATGTGCCCCAACCCTTTGATCATTCTAGTTGCCCTTTTCTGCACTTTTTTCCAGTGCTATAATATCCCAGCTCATCAGGTGTTAGGTTTAACCTGGGAGCTGGCAACCCTCACCTGATCCCATTCTTAAGCTTGGTTGCTGCTAGAAGGCCCCGGTCTGAAGCCTACATCCCTTGACTACAAGGCAAGCTCAACAAAAAGTTCTTTTCAACGGCAGACTTCAGGCACGTGAACCCAAAATTCACAGAGGTCCTGAGAAGGACAAAGGGATCCGAGCCCTACAGGCAAAACATCAGTTGCCTCGTCCTTGCCTGCTCCGCTATAAACCATCTGATATTCCTTGAAGGGATTCATAACGGCCTCGAATGTCTTGTCATCCCACCAGTGTGTAATGCTTCTTTGCGACTTCATTAAGAGTGCTTCGAATTTGGGGCAATTCTGCCGCCCATAAAAGTAACTTTAAAATTTATGACACTTCATTAAATCCATTTAGTGCTTCATTTGTAGGTATTTCCAGATAAATGTAACGATCCCGTCTTTAGGAGAGATTGCCTCTCCGTTTGCGGGCGAGGCGTGAGTATTATTTTTGGGGGGGGGATTAATTTTGCCTCGAGGTTGAGTCTTAATATGAACATTTGCAATAACAGTGTAATAGGGAAGCATTAGCCGAACAATATAATGTTTGGCTATTAAATCCTCCCTCCCCTTAATGAACAACCATCTCCAAACTTTTGTTAAAGGACACAGGAGAGGCCCTGGGGAAGGGTGGAAAGGGAGGTTGAGGCTGGAGACAAAAAGAAGTCTCTTTCGAGTGTTGAAGGAGGGCACGATGGAGTGGTAGGGACCCGTCCCCCCCCCCGTAGGGTCGGGTAATCCCCTGTCCCCTGCTCCTGGTACAAGCTGGGGTCCCATGTCAATTCGGTAAAAATCCAGATTTTTTTTTTAGCATTAGCTTATTAAGGGAGCGGTGGCGCAGGTGGTTGAATGCCTGCATGTAACATCTACAAACAGCTGCTACAGCTGTTCGATTCCCGCCGCGGCCAGAGTGAGCACCTGGCCCCAGTCCCAGCTCCCGCTAACCCAGCGGTTCGAAAGCACGATGTAACATCAAAATGTGCGAGTAGATCAATGGGTACCTACCTTAGATGGTAGGGGGCACCCTCCCTCCGTCGAGGGGTCTGTGGAGTGGCGACAACGAGCGGTGAGGCGGCGAGCAGCAGACGGAGAGTGGTGGAAAAATGGCGACTCAGGCGCAACATCTACGAGGGTCCGGACGTTGGTGGAAGGCGGAACCAGGAAGATGCTGGGAGTGTGGAAGGCGCAGGCGCGGCGGGGCCTCAATGGACAGAGCCGGAACCGCACTGGAAGCGCGCCAAGCGCCTGAGAGGCCCGCTGAAACCGCCACCGGAAAGATCACGGATAGAAGGAGAAAAAAGCCAGAAAAGAAGCTGAACCGACGAGCCGTTCCAGAAGGAAGAAGATCGAATAACGTCCCTCCACTGGGTGCTGTTAGGACAGTCCCCACCCCAGTATATATGTGGCCATAGGTAAGGGATAACGGTTAACTGTAAGCCGCTCAGAGACCCCCTGGGGGGGTCGAGCGGGGTAGCAAGTTGAAATAAATAAAATAAATAAAATAATATTTTTAAATTAACAAAAAAGAACAGATTACACAACCATTCAAAATACTTAGTAATGGCCCCAGTCACATGAGCGGGAAAATCCACACTGGAAGGGAGGCATTTTAGAGGCGGAGCTAAAAGAAGCGTGGGAGAGCGATCTTACAGTCCCCTGCGGCTCTGTCCTCAGGCCGTCGGCAGCCAATCACACCAGGGAGGCAACAGTGTGGTCCCAGCAAGGCAACACGGCAGTACCGCGTCACTGCGCATGCACGTCTTGCGGACGGCTGCTGGATGCCACGGGCTACCGGCACATCTCCGATCAGACGCCAGCCGTGCCGCGCATTTACCGGAAGCGACTACGTTTTCCCCAGTGCCTTTTAAATCCGCTTCTTCGGGCCGACGGTACGGGTTGGAGACGGGTGCGCTACGCTTCCCAGATGTTGTGGTATGATCGCGCCCGTTCGACGCGCCCTCAATCCATCCCTTTTGCGTTGCATATCCTCTGTGTGACCAGGACCAATGATAGTCAAATCATAATGCATGAAAACATGTTCTAACAGAGGAGAGTTAAAAGTGTTAAACTGTATATAATACAAATTTTAAGTGATAGGAAGAGCTTTCCTCATTTATTAGAATTACTAAAGATAATGAGGATTGTAGCGTGATCAGTGTACTCAAAGAACAGATGTCTGAAAGATGTAATAGATAATTACGTGAAAAGTAACTTTGGATAGATCTCCTTGTACGGTCGGACATCTTTACAACCAACTCTAGAAATGGGAACCATTTTTGGGAGAAACGAGGTTGTTTGGGGGGAAGTTTGTCAAATGTGATCCGTAATTTTTTCCATTATCAAGAGGTCCCAAACTTTATTGAACCAGAACTCAATGGTTGGAGCAAGGTGAGACTTATATCTTGTCACTATACAGGTCCTCACTGCCACTATAACTTAAAATTAACTCTCTCTTGATAGAAGGAATAGTTAGATCTTGCCAAAGATTGAGGAAAAGAACCTCTGGAGTAAATGGAATAGTGTATCCAGTGATGTTATGAATCTGGGAAAGCACTTCTTGAAAAAAGGACTCGATGACTGGACATTAGAACAACTTCTTGAAAAAAGGACTCGATGACTGGACATTAGAACATAAGAACATAAGAGACGACAATGTTGGATCAGGCCAAAGGCCCATCCAGTCCAACACTCTGTGTCACACAGTGGCCAGAAATACCAGTGCCTCCAGGAGGTCCATCAGTGGGGCCAGGACATTAGAAGCCCTCCCACTGTTGGCCCCACCCCAAGCACCAAGATGACAGAGCATCACTTGTCCCGGAGTCCCTATCTATACCTTGTGGCTAATAGCCAGTGATCCACCTCTGCTCTGTTTAAAGTTATCCCAGAAATCAGTACAGTACTTCCTCAGGGCCACATAGTCCTCTGAAGTGCCCAAACCCTAGGTCATACTACCAAAAGAGAGAGATTTGGAATTTTTAATTCCTGGTGGCAGCAGAAAACTACCAAATTTATATACACATAGAGTGTTTAAAGGTAAAACCGTTTCCACTATAAGCAAGGACGTCACAGTCTCACCCAGAATTATGCCCAGAATTAAACTTTGTTGGTCAACTGTGTTCTGCTGGTCATTGAAGTTCCTCATCCACACCCGAGGAACACACTCCCTCTGTCGTCCCCCCTCCCCCAGCCCACAGTGCATCACCTGCTTATACCTAAGAAGCGAGTGCGAAACTCTGGAGCTAGCACTTTTTGCAGGTGGAGGGCCTTCGCCTGCTGCAGCACACACAGTGACCACACCAGGTCCACCAGCAGGTATGGGTCCAAGGAGTCCAGGTGGTCCTCCAGACGCTCGTGGATCGTGCCAAAGAAGGCCTCGGCACAGCTGGGCTGGAAGTTCAGGCGAGCGAACGCAAGGACCACGTTGCTAAGAGAGACGGGGCTGAATTTGTTGCCGTTGTCATTCCCACCAAATCCAGAAGATTTAATTTAGTTCATTCATTTCTACCCCGCCTTTCATTCCAGTGAGGACCCAAAGCGGATGGCGTCATTCTCCTCTCCTCCATTTTATCCTCACAGCAGCCCTGTGAAGTTCGGGTTAGGCTGAGAGTGACTGGCCTAAGGTCACCCAGCGGGCTTCCAAGGCACGAGCAGGTATTCAAACCTGGGTCTCCCAAATACTAGCCCAACACTAAGAACATAAGAACATAAGAGACGCCAATGTTGGATCAGGCCAAAGGCCCATCCAGTCCACCACTCTGTGTCATACAGTGGCCAGAAATACCAGGGGCCATCAGGAGGTCCACCAGTGGGGCCAGGACACTAGGAGCCCTCC
>NW_015176035.1:170397-170692 GCF_001447785.1 Gekko japonicus | reverse complement strand
GCACCAAGAAGACAGAGCATCCCTTGCCCCAGAGTCCCTATCTATACCTTGTGGCTAATAGCCACTGATGGACCTCTGCTCCATATGCTTATCTAATTCCCTCTTGAAGCCGTCCATGCTTGTAGCCGCCACCACTTCCTGTGGCAGTGAATTCCATGTGTGAATCACTCTTTGGGTGAAGAAGTACTTCCTTTTATCCGTTCTAACCCGACCACTCAGCAATTTCAACCTCCTGATGGCACCTGGTATTTCTGGCCACTGTGTGATACAGAGTGTTGGACTGGATGGACCTTTG
>NW_015176035.1:166723-169692 GCF_001447785.1 Gekko japonicus | reverse complement strand
TATTTAGACTACAGGCAGCTCAGTGCAGTGATAATTGTGCATGCACTCATATAGTTTTCTATATGTGCATGCTCTGGGCAGCTGAAATCGGCCAGGGGCTTCACTCATCTGTACAATTTAAGATTGTACTTCAGGCTCCTCTGCAGTGTTTGTTTTTTTAACATATATTTTTATTGGTTTTTTTCTTTTTAGACTTTTACAGTACATATGATTCAATTTCTTACCATTTCCTCCCCTTCCCCTTCCTCCCTCCTCCCTTCCCCATCTTCTTGTTGTCTTTAGTCTTTTGACCCCAGTCATGGGCACAAAGTTTGAATCTTCCACTGAATGTCTTTTCTTCCTTCCTTTGATATTCATTCCAAGTAGGTCTTCCATCTATTCCGAACTTCTGCAGGTTTTTCTTCCCATGTTGTCTCTTTGCGTATAGTTGCCACCAATGTTCCCTTTAAGCTGTGGAGTCTTGTGAGCTACTTTGTGAGCTACTGGCATTAAAGTTGTGAGCGAGCATTTGGCTACAACATCAATTAGTTTGCCCTGGAGCCATCCTTCCTGAGCTGAGGCAAAAATGTGTGAGCTGGAGGCTAAAAAACTGTGAGCTAGCTCACACTAACTCAGCTTAGAGGGAACAGTGGTTGCCACCAGGGTTCCCTCTAAGCTGAGTTAGTGTGAGCTAGCTCAGTTTTTTAGCTTCTAGCTCACACCTTTTTGTCTTGGCTCAGGAAGGAGGGCTCCAGAGCAAACGAATTTATGCTGTAGCCAAATTGCTCACTCACAGCTTTAATGGCAGTAGCTCACAAAGTAGAAGTTTTGCTCACAAAACTCCACAGCTTAGAGGGAACATTGGTAGTGGGCCCCCTGAGAAAAAAACGGGCCCCCTGAGCAAAAAGTTGTTAGCTACGGGCCTGATTGCAGCCACACACTGTCTCGACATTTTCAGTGAGTTATCTACTGCGACTCCAAGATCTCTCTCTTGATCAGTCTCTGCCAGTTCAGACCCCATCAATGTGTATTTATATTTAGGATTTTTGGCACTTGGCCACATTGAACCCCATTTGCCATGTTGACGCCCACTTGCCCGTCCTTGACAGATCCCTTTGGAGTGCCTCACAATCCTCACTGGTTTTCACCACCCGGAACAACTTCGTATCACCCGCAAATTTAGCCACTTCACTGCTTACTCCCAACTCCAAATCATTAATGAACGAGTTAAAAAGCAGTGGACCAAGTCTTCATCCCTGCGGTACCCCACTGCTTACCACCCTCCACTGAGAAAATTGCCCATTTATACTCCCTCTCGGCACCACACTGGCTCTCTGTAGATGTCAGAGTCCCACACAATCAGTAAAGGCAGGTCATCTGTGCATACATTCTGTGTTAGAGTTAACCCAACTGGCGGGAGCAAGGAAGATATACTGCATTCAAAGAGGGTGGTAAGCCAATCAGAGGTGCAAGCCTTGCACGCCTAACCTAATGGGAGCAGGTTCCCAGGCAAAGCGAAGAGCACGAAGCACCAAGGTCAGGCTACTAGATAAGGCTCAGCGGAAGAAGCAAAAGCTAACATTCCAGAACATTAAGACGCTTACTCAGCGGCCTCCACCCCCACCCCCACATACAATGGCAGCGTAGCTGATAGTGGATTGGCTATGGGATTTACCATAGAGTTTCCCACAATTCCTAGAGCTACCTATGTCACTTCTGTTTTTGTACCGGAAGTGATGTGGGCCTGTAGCCGGCATCGTGTTCCCCCCGCAGCCTTGCCCACAGTCCTCCTCCTGTTTGCCTAGCACTTCCTGGCAATCCTACAGAACAAAGATTACCCTGATTGGGCTCAGCCCCAGACGTTTGGGTACCTCTGATGAATTTTATTTATTTCTTTTATTGAACTTATAAATCGCCTACCCCGCAGGGCAGGCTCTGGGCGATCGACAACACTATAAACAGTTAAAAATACAGTCAATATCTAATTAGAGGCTGGACGACCATCTTTCGGGTGTGTCGCAGGGCTATCTTTCGGCTATAAGCTCCTGCAGAGTGCAGGGGGTTGGACTAGATGACCTTCAAGGTCCCTTCCAACTCTGACATTCTATGATTCTATAATTAAAATCACAAATAATAAACATGAAACCAGAACCAATCAGGATGGCGGTAAAAGAGTCATCCATTGCCGGCCACACCGCTGTCCCGCACGGCAGGGAAGGGAAGGGTATGTGGGGGCCAAAGGGGGGGGTGAAGAGAGAAAAGGGTGCCAGTCTTAACCTCCCGTTGCTGCCCTCAGCTAAAAGCCTGGTGGAACATCTCTCTGCCTTACAGGCCCTGCGGAATTGCATCAGATCCCGCAGGGCCCTGAAGTCATTCGGCAGAGAGTTCCGCCAGGTCGGGGCCAGGACCGAAAAGGCCCCGGTCCTAGTCGAGGACAGCCGGACCTCCCTAGGGCCGGGGATCACCAGCAAGCTGTTATCAGCTGATCTCAGCGTTCTTCTGGGGACCTATTGGAGGAGATGGTTCTGATGGCACGTGGGTCCCTGACCGCTCTAAGTGGTGTCTGTATCAACTAATTAACATTGTACTGTATGGTAACTGGCAGGGGAAAGACCACTGAGAGCTGGCCCACCCCTTAACCTACCCCGTCCACCAGGGGGGTTCTACTGTACAAACCCTGTTGAAAGGTTTGAGAGCTTGAAGGTGGGCCATGGTGATGATAGGTCAAATTTCTGTCATCTCTTATACCACTGCCCTTAAGAGCATGCAAAATCTTTCACCCAAGGGAGCCTCTTTCTTTCTTTCTTTCTTTCTTTCTTTCTTTCTTTCTTTCTTTCTTTCTTTCTTTCTTCTTTATTTATTTATTTATTTATTTATACATTCAATTTATATACCGCTCTAACCTTTTTTGGCAGGTCTCTGAGCAGTTTACATACATATTCCAAATTCCCTAACTAGGGCCACATTGTTGATGGGTGGTGTCTGCCTAC
>NW_015176035.1:116075-166623 GCF_001447785.1 Gekko japonicus | reverse complement strand
TTTCTGGCGCGTAGCTCTGTGTCGGCTGCGGCTCCGGCTAATGTCCTTGGTGGCTCTGCCGCGCCGCACGTCACCACGCTCTCCAGCCTTTGCCTCTCCAGGCTCCGCCTCCGACGTCGACATCGCTCCACTGGGTCGTCAGGAACTGCTCCACCGCCATTGCCGCCGCCATCGCTGTTGATGCCTCTACCTCACTTTAGTTTACCTCCACAGAGGGTCACCTCTGGCCACTGGGCAAACCCTAAAATTGTCATTTTTGTTGGGAAAATAGGCAAAAATACTTAAATACTCAGAGCTTGCAATGGATCTTTGCTTCACTGGAGAGGAGAAGAAGCAGAAGAGGAAGAAGAGATTGTTGCAGGGAGAGAGCTCTTGTTGCATGTGCCCGCCCCCCTGGGCTCCTTACTGCCGGAGCTCCGCTCCTGTGTGCTCCCACAGGAAATGACCCCTGGCTGTACTCATATGCAGTTCTGTCCCATTGGAGAACATAAAGGGGGAATTTGCTGGCACCTGGCGTTTGGCCACTGTGTGACATAGAGTGTTGGACTGGGTGGGCCACTGGCTTGATCCAACATGGCTTCTCTTACGTTCTTATGTCTGGGGGAGTGATGCTCTGTCTTCTTGGTGCTTGAGGGTTCTTATGTCTGGGGCAGTGATGCTCTGTCTTCTTGGTGCTTGTGGGAGCCACAGTGGGTGGGCTTCTGGAGTCCTCACCCCACTGGTGGACCTCCTGAAGGCACCTGGGTTTGGTCCACTGTGTGACACAGAGTGTTGGACTGGGTGGGCCACTGGCCTGATCCAACATAGCTTCTCTTACATTCTTATGTCTGGGGCAGTGATGCTCTGTCTTCTTGGTGCTTGTGGGAGCCACAGTGGGTGGGCTTCTGGAGTCCTCACCCCACTGGTGGACCTCCTGAAGGCACCTGGGTTTGGTCCACTGTGTGACACAGAGTGTTGGACTGGAGGGGCCATTGGCCTGATCCAAACATGGCTTCTCTTATGTTCTCATGGCCCTGCTGGTGGACCTCCTGATGGCACCTGGGTTCCTCCTGAGGGCACCTGGGTTTTGTCCACTGTGTAGCACAGAGTGTTGGACCGGATGGGCCACTGGCCTCATCCAACGTGGCTTCTCTTATCTTCTTATGTCTGGGGCAGTGATGCTTCTCTGATGTTCTAATGCAGCTCATATCCACAGTGGAAGCACAAATGATGAATGGACCACAGAGATTTTTGTGGGCTAGTGATGCCATTAACCTCATTTCTCAGCCTGGGCAACGTTATTTCTTCTTTCTTAGCTCCTGAAAAAACGGCAGACAAAAAAACGGCAGCCACCGTCAAAGGCAACGATGGTGTAGCCCAGGGGTCCACGACAAGTGAATTCTTGGATTCATCAGCCAGGAATTACGCTGCCAGAATATCAGCCAAGCTTTCGGAACAAAAAACACCAGTGGTGAGTGGGGTTTCTTTCCCCCCAAGATCAATCCACACCTAAAGTTGGGCTTGGATTGGTGCTGATGATTTTATATTACTTTTTAATAGCATTGTAACATGCCTTGAGACTGCTGAGCAGAGAAAGGTGAACTAAGAGGTTGGGTTCTGAAGTTTTTTCAAACTTTTCTAATGGAAAAATCGGAAAATTTGGAGGAGCATTGAAAAATCTCCTCATGGAATATTTTGTCTCTCTGAGTGAGAAAAACTGGATTGTACAAAGAACTTCACTCATTCGAAAGTATAGCATGAAAACTGAGGACTCTAATCTGGAGAACCGGTTTCGATTCCCCATTCCTCCTTCACGTGCAGTCAGCTGTGTGATCTTGGGTCAGTCACAAGTTCTTTCAGAGCTGTTCTTGAAAGAGCAGTTCTCGAAAGAGCTCTCTCAGCCCCACCTACCTCACAGATGTCTGTTGTGGAGAGGGGAAGGTAAGGTGATTGCAAGCCGCTCCAACTCCTTCGGCCCCACTGCTGGACCTCCTGATGGCACTGGTATTTCTGGCCACTGTGTGACACAGAGTGTTGGACTGGATGGGCCTTTGGCCTGATCCAACATTGGGTAGTGAATAGTGGGGTATAAAACCAACTCTTCTTCAAGGGGCAGGGGGGTTTGCCACTTTACTGCCCCTTGAAGGGTGTTTCTGGGGGAAGCCATGTTGTTCTGCAGTAGGACAGCTGATTCGAGTCCACTAGCGCCTTAGAGACCAGAGAGTTTTTTGGGTTATGAGCTTTCCAGAGTCACAGCTCACTTTAACAGATACAAGTCGGAATGGAGACGTCCGAGTCCTTTTATCCCAGTCAGAAGGTGGGAAGGGTGTTGTGAAAAGGGAGTCAGGTACAGTGTAAGATGTGATCAGCTGGAGGGGAGCCAATGTTAGTCTGTCTGTAGCAGTGGAAAAGAGGAAGAGTCCAGGAGCACCTGAAAGACTAACAACATTTGTGGCAGGGGAGGAGCTTTCCTGAGTGACTGCTCACTTCTTCAAATACAGCTAGAATGGGAGTCCATCTGTCCTTATATCACAAGGTTGATGGATGTCCATTCTGTACGGCTAAATGTGTTGCCTTCTATGGATATAGATCAAATGGCTAGCTGTGTTAGTCTGTCTGTATAAGTAGAAAAGAACAAGAGTCCAGGAGTACCTTAAAGACTAACAACATTTAAAGCAGGGTAGGAAGGAACTTTCCTGAGTCACTGCTCACTTCTTCGGATAGGAGCTTTCCTGAGACACTGCTCACTTCTTCAGATAGGAGCTTTCCTGAGTCACTGCTCACTTCTTCAGATAGATAGAGATGGGTCGCCATGTTAGTCTGTCTGCAGCAGTGGAAAAGAGCAAGAGTCTAGGAGCACCTTAAAAATTGGTGGCAGGGGAGGAGCTTCCGTGAGTCACTGCTCACTTCTTCAGAAGTGATGTAATCAACTTGATTTGAGCAGTAGAGAAATGTGTAGGGGCAGAAAATGAGCATCTGTCGTGAAATAAGAATCCTGTTTCCCTATTCAGCTCCGGGGTGGGTCCCTTGTTATGAACTTGTGCATGAAATCCAGCAGTCTCACTTTGTAGTCTACCCTTGAAGCGTCTCTGTTCTCTTTGAAGGGTGGGAGATGAAGCCAGAGGTGTGAAATCACAGCTAGGGGACTACATACAGCTCTTGGGAGATTTTCTTCTGGCCCTCTAATTGAGGGGTGTCGAACTCATTCGTTAGGAGGGCGTCTCTGTTCTCTTTAAAGGGTGGGAGATGAAGCCAGAGGTGAGAAATCACAGCCAGGGGACTACATACAGCTCTTGGCCCTCTAATTGAGGGGTGTCAAACTAATTCGTTAGGAGGGCCGGATTTGTCATAAATGTCACTTTGTCGGGGCAGGCCATGTGTGCCATAAAATGTAATACTAGATACTGGAATTATAAACTGTATGAAGGCCACTTTTGCTGCTGTTGTTCAGTCGCACAGTCGAGTCTGACTCTGTGCGACCTCATGGACCAGATCACGCCATGCCACAAATAATGGTATTATTTTCTACTCAAAACACAAACAAAAACGACTGATTCCTAGCAGTAAAAGTAACTGATTTAATGGGGAACCCACAAAAGCCCCAATAAATGCATTCAATCACGTGCAAGACTAGGTTCCCCCCCCCCCAAGAGATACCATAAAAGGAGGAGGGGGGATCTTACATTTCCATACAAATTCGTTGCTTTTGTATATATAGCCCTTTTAGGAGATGAGTCATCTTCCTTGCAAGTAAGGAAGGTGGTGTTTCAGCAGCCGCCCTCAGCAGCCAAGCACAGCTACGATCCGTCTCTTGCTCTTTGTTTCCTCTCTTCTCCCCTGTCCTACCTCTGAGGATCCCGAGGAGGCACACCGGACTCCCCCCTCCACTGCCCCATCCCCAACAACAACAACCCCGTGAGGTGGGCCAGGCTGAGCAACCGTTCCTGGGTGATTCATATGATAGGATACTGGCTCAAGAGGTGGGGCGGATAAGAGCCCCGGATGGGCCGGTTCTGGCCCGCGGGCCATATATTTGACACCCCCTCCTCTAACTGCCTAACCACGCGTCAGGAACATCGGCCTGTTGCGTTGACTCCCAGAAAGTGGTTGGCCGGGGTGTCACAGTGGCAGAGGAAGAGCTGGCAGCTAATAAGAGGAGCCAGTTTGGTGTCGTGGTTCAGTGCGTGGACTCTAATCTGGGAGAACCGGGTTTGATTCCCCACTCCTCCACTTGCACCTGGCTGCTGGATGACCTTGGGCAAGCCACAGTTCTGATAAGAGCTGTTCTTGAAAAAGAGCCATTTCTGTCAAAAGCTCTCTCAGCCCCACCTACCTGACAGAGTGTCTGTTGTGGGGAGGGGAAGGGAAAGGAGCTTGTAAGCCGCTCTGGGACTCTGAGTGAAGGGCGGGGTATAAATCCAATCTCCTCTTCTTCCTCTTCTTCCTCTTCTTCCTCTTCTTCCTCTTCTTCCTCTTCTTCCTCTTCTTCCTCTTCTTCCTCTTCTTCCTCTTCTTCCTCTTCTTCCTCTTCTTCCTCTTCTTCCTCTTCTTCCTCTTCTTCCTCTTCTTCCTCTTCTTCCTCTTCTTCCTCTTCTTCCTCTTCTTCCTCTTCTTCCTCTTCTTCCTCTTCTTCCTCTTCTTCCTCTTCTTCCTCTTCTTCCTCTTCTTCCTCTTCTTCCTCTTCTTCCTCTTCTTCCTCTTCTTCCTCTTCTTCCTCTTCTTCCTCTTCTTCCTCTTCTTCCTCTTCTTCCTCTTCTTCCTCTTCTTCCTCTTCTTCCTCTTCTTCCTCTTCTTCCTCTTCTTCCTCTTCTTCCTCTTCTTCCTCTTCTTCCTCTTCTTCCTCTTCTTCCTCTTCTTCCTCTTCTTCCTCTTCTTCCTCTTCTTCCTCTTCTTCCTCTTCTTCCTCTTCTTCCTCTTCTTCCTCTTCTTCCTCTTCTTCCTCTTCTTCCTCTTCTTCCTCTTCTTCCTCTTCTTCTTCTAATATGGTGGCCTCAAAAGTAGGCAAAGACCCAAATGGTGCCCTCAGGCTGAAAGACTTGCTTGCCTGTGAGTTAAACCAGGGTGGCCAATGACCAGGGGAGGCCCGGAGATCTCCCTGAATTGCAGCTGATCTCCGGTTCCAGAGGTCCCCAACTGATCTGAAGACCAAGTCCTATGAGGAAAGGTTGAAGAAGCTGGGCATGTTTAGACCGGAGAGGTGATACGATAGCCATCTTCGAGTACTTAGAGGACTGTCATATAGAGAGGATGGTGCAGAGTTGTCTTCTGTTGCCCCTGAAGGTCGGGCCAGTACCAACGGGCTGAAATTAAATCAAAAGGGTTTTCGGATAAACATGAGGAAGAACTTCCTGACAGAGCAGTTCCTCAGTGGAACAGGCTTCCTCGGGAGGTGGTGGGCTCTCCTTCCTTGGAGGTTTGGAAGCAGAGGCTAGGTGGCCATCTGGCAGCAATGCTGATCCTGTGAACTTAGGCAGATCGTGAGAAGGAAGGCAGGAAGAAGAAGAGGAGATTGGATTGATACCCCGCCCTTCACTACCCAGAGGAGTCTCAGAGCGGCTGACAAACTCCTTTCCCTTCCCCTCCCCACCACAGACACCCTGTGAGGTTGGCGGGGCTGAGAGAGCTCTGACAGAAACGGCTCTTTTTCAAGAACAGCTCTGACAGAACTATGGCTTGCCCAAGGTCATCCAGCCAGGTGCAAGTGGAGGAGTGGGGAATCAAACCCGGTTCTCCCAGAGTCCACGCACTTAACCACCACACCAAACTGGCTCAAACTGGCACCAAACCGGAAGGGCTGCCTCAGTGCTTAGTTCTCGTGGCCCTTTCGTACATGTCCAGGGAAATGCCGATCGCCACTCTGGGGCCAGGAAGCAAACTGGCCTGGAGATCCTGGAGGGTTTTCTTTCCATCTTCTGGGCATGGAACAGGGGTCACTGGGGATGTGGAGGAGGAGGTATTTGTGAATTTCCTGCATTGTGCAGGGGGTTGGACCAGATGACCCTGGAGGTCCCTTCCAGTTCGATGATTCTGTGATTCTAGGGTAGCCACGTTGATCCGCAGTAAGGTAAAGGTAAAGGTTCCCTTGCTCGAAAGCCAGTCGAATCCGACTCTAGGGTTGCGGTGCTCATCTCCGTTTCCAAGCCGAAGAGCCAGCGCTGTCCGAAGACGTTTCCGTGGTCATGTGGCCGGCATGACTAAACACCAAGGCGCACGGAACGCTGTTACCTTCCCACCGAAGTGGTACCTATTTATCTACTTGCAATTTCTTGCTTTCAAACTGCTAGGTTGGCAGGAGCTGGAACCAGAGACGGGAGCTCACTCCGTCATGCGGCACACTCGGGTCTCGAACTGCTGAACTACCGACCTTCCACAGCCTGCAGTTCAGCGTCTTAACCATTTGAGGCATCGCAGCTCCTTGATCCGCAGTAGAACAGCTCAATTTGAGTCCAGTAGCTCCTTAGAGATTTTTTTGGTATAAGCCTTTGAGAGTCAAAGCTCCCTTCATCGGATACAAGTTGGTTCTGATGAAGGGAGGTTTAACCCTCAAAAGCTTACACCCAACTGATCTCCAGACTACGAAGATCAGTTCCCCTGGACAAAATGGCTGCTTTGGAGGGTGGAATCTCTAGTATTATATCCTACTGAAGTCCCCTCCCCTCCCCAGGGTCAACTCCCAAATCTCCAGTGATTTCCCAACCAAGAGTCAATAACCTGAAACTAAACTCAGGGTCTAAACAAGATGCATTTAAGACTCTGGAGGACAATTTTGTGTGTTTCTGAGGGTGCTGTGTGTAGGGAGGGGGTATAAATCTGAAGAAAGCTTTTGCGGAGGAAACCCCCCCCCCTTCATTCTAGAATTATGAAGTCGTAACGCTGATTTTCGGTACAGCAGGGCCGGCAGCTGTGGAGTTATTCCCACCCCGCCTTCTGGATAAGTAAATCTCGTCCCACTTTCTGACGTCTGGAGTTACGACTCCAGATGGAGAGGAAAAGTCGAAAACCTGCCTGCTACCCATCGCCCAGCGAACGGCTTTCATTAATACTGAAAGGGGGGAACGGGATATAAAAAACGGAGCGATATTCCAGTCGCTGCCGCGCTCCGGCACTTTTAACTGCATCCCGACCTGCGAAGACTGTCCAGGATTCTTTCCACGTCACTTTATCTCCGTGCTGGAGGACACCTGGCCAGCTCAGTTTCTGCATGTCCAGCTGCTTTTCAGGGCACAAGGGGCACCGCAGACCATGTCTTTAAAATAAAATTTAATATCTGTAGGTCTATTTCCCCCCATCTACAGATACATAAATCTGTGGACTGGAGCCACGCTTACCCAAAACAGATTTTTCTGCAAACTTGGTTTGGGCAGTTAATACCCCCCAAATAAAAGCAACTACCTCTGGTGGTCGGAGGAGGTGCCCGGGAGTTGTGCGGGGGCTGACGAGAAGCAGAGGTCCATCAGTGGCTATTAGCCACAAGGTATAGATAGGAACTCTCAGTCTGGGGCAAGGGATGCTCTGTCTTCTTGGTGCTTGGTAGGGGGGCAACAATGGGAGGGCTTCTAGTTGTCCTGGCCCCACTGCTGGACCTCCCGATGGCACCTGGTATTTTTGGCCACTGTGTGACAGAGTGTTGGACTGGAGGGGCCACTGGCCTGATCCAGCATTGGCTTCTCATATGTTCTTATGAGGCTTGGAGTTCTCCCGGAATTACAGCCGATCCGCAGGCCACAGAGATCCGTTCTCCTGCAGGAAGACGGCAGCTGCAGAGGGAAAACTCTATGGTATACCACAGGCTATATGTAAAATCCCTCCTCGGATCCCCCTCTCCATGGGCCCCACTCCAAAAATCATCAGGACTCAGATCCAGCTCTTCTACTGCGGGCCAGCTCAGCTGCCCTCTATAATGCAACTACAGTGGTGTCCTTGAGCCCATACGCCCCCCCTCCCCCCCGCCACCACACTATTATCTTCCTTCCAGGTTCCTGTCTGGCTATATATAAACTTGGCATCTTTGCTTGGGACTGTTGCTTCTCAGCCAGTTATTCCCCGCCTCACCCCACCGTTCCCATAACTCTTATCGGCAAAGAGCTGACGAAAGCATTTTTCACGTGTCACAAAGGCCGGGCAAAGGAGATGGATGGAGGGACAGAGGCGGGAGGGGATTTCTGTGCTGATTTAGAGTCTTGATCAGCCCGGGGCAAATAGTGCCATCCAGAGAACTCGGTCAAAGAGTTCTATACTGAGCGTCAGATTCGATTGAGTTGACATGTCATCTCCAAAGAAGGAGAAGCCATTCAAGAGCAAAGGGCCCCTCTTTCTCACACTGCAGCCAGAGAATCGGAAAGGGTCCTTCAAAGCCATCTAGTCCAAACCCCCCCCCCCCAGCTCAATGCAGGACATTCAGAGCTAGATCATCCCAGAACCAGGAGGCAACGTCGGGGAAGGCCTCCGCCTCTCTGCCCTGTTGTTGGCCCTCCAGAGGAACTGGGTGGCCACTGTGAGAGACAGGATGCTGGACTGGATGGACCCCTGGTCTGATCCAGCAGGGCTCTTCTGATGTTCTTATGAAGGTCTCAGCATTTCTGCCCTGTTGTTAGCCGTTCAGAGGAACTGGGTGGCCACTGTGTGAGAGAGGATGCTGGACTAGATGGACCACTGGTCTGATCCAGCGGGGCTCTTCTGATGTTCTTTTGAAGGCCTCAGCCTCTGTGCCCTGTTGTTGGCTGTCCAGAGGAACTGGGTGGCCACTGTATAAGATGGGATGCTAGACTAGATGGACCAGTGGTCTGATCCAGCAGGGATCCTCTGATGTTCTTATCATGAGCGGGAGGCCTCGGCCTCTGTGCCCTATTGTTGGCCCTCCAGAGGAACTGGTTGGCCACTGTGTGAGACAGGATGCTGGACTACATGGACTATTGGCCTGATCCAGCATGGCTCTCCTTACGTTCTTATCAGGGGATGGCCTTGGCCTCCCTGCCCTGTTGTTGGCTATCCAGAGGAACTGGTTGGCCACTATGTGAGTCAGGATGCTGGACGAGAAGGATGATTGGTCTGATCTAATGGGGCTCTACTTATGTTTTTGTGGTGCTTCTCGTTCAGGAAGAGGCCTCTCTGCAAAGGCGGCAACAGATGGCTCAGCAGGGACTGATGGGGAAAGCGTCTAGCGGCTACTCCCAACTCTTTCTATGGTAAGATGCCCCGGGCCCCTTTTTTTGGTGGGGGGAGAGGCAGGATACAAACATTTGAATAAATAACATAAGGATAGCTGAAAGAACAATCATGAGTGGAAGACAGAGGAAAGGGTGATCTTGGTTTCAGAAGCCAGGAAGATCCTGTGGGGCTCTGGACAGCTCCAGAGCACAGTCCAAGTTCAGCAACCCAGTGCAGACAAGCAATCCTGGGCGACCCGGGTTCAAATCCCAACCTTTGCCGAGGAAGCGATGCTGGGTTGACCTCAGGCCCATCACAAACTCTCAGCTCGGCCAACCTCACAGGGTTGCTGTGAGGGAATGGAGGAGGCCTCCTGTGGCAGCCACGGCATGACCGCCATCGTATGGCTGTACCTCCCATGGCGTGTCAGAATTCAAAGGGTACCCAGAGACTCAAAAAGCTTGGGTATCCCTGCACTAAGGATTGTCATTAGGGATGGGCACAAACTGGGAAGATGGTGGTTCACGGTTCATTTGATTCCACGAACCATGAACTTTTGCGATCTTTCACAAACTTTTCCTGTTTCCCGAAACATTCTTGGTTCATTCAGTTCAAGAGTTTGGGAGGTGGTGGAACAGCCTCCTAATGAGCCTCCATGCACCCTCCAGTTTTGCAAAGATTGGATTTGGGATGTCTGAAGTATAGCCCCCCAAAGCAGGTACCCTCAGGAAAGCTCAGCTCTAGCCTCCCCTTAAATCAGACACACAGCAAGCAATTCTTCCTAACTTGCTGTCACAGGACAACTGACTCCTCTCTCTTCCCGCTGCAAAGTGAAAGCAGCTGAGTCAGGGTGTGGTGTACATACATACATGCATACATACATACATACATACAGGGCTCTTTTTGGGCAGGAACGCACAGAAATAGAGTTCCGGCTGGCCACACCTGGCAGGAACTCATTAGCATAATAGGCCACACCCAACAGCAGAAACTCATTAGGGTTGGCTACATTAGGGGTGTGTGGCCTAACATGCAAAGGAGTTCCTGCTCCAAAAAAAGCCCTGGGTTTTGACAACAAACAAGGTAAACAGAATAAGAAGCAAAAGGTGGGTGTGGCCGGATGACCACACTTCTGGTAACATGGGGTGTGACCTAATATGCTAATGAGCAGTGCTGTCAAGGGTGTGGCCTAATATGCTAATGAGTACCTGCTGTTGGGTGTGGCCTATTATGCTAATGAGCTGCTGCTGGCCTTTTTCTACAAAAAAGCCCTGTATACACACACACACACACACACAATTTGCTCCCACAGAGCAGAATGGGAGCTCCATAGCTCCAATCAAGCTATGGACCACTGCCATGTGTTTCTGGGGCTCTCCACAAGTCCACCCCCAGCATTACCTAGCAATTGACTGAAACGGCGCCAGGCTGTCCGGAGAACAAACCACTCTAGCGAACCAAACAAACCTCCATGGAAAAAAGGCGGTTTGTTTTTGGATCAGGGAACGACGCGACCAAATGAACCAGTTCAAAACGAGCCGCGAACCCGTCAGGTTCGTGCTTGAACCATGGTTCATTTCTCTGTTCGCTCTCATCCCTAATTGCCGTCCAGTATTTTAAAGAGACAGGCAAAAGCTCATCTGGTTGCAAAGCAGTTCACAGTCTTTCGTTGCGCAGTAATTCTACGGGGGGGGGGGGGGGGGGAGAGGTTGTCCTTACAGGAAAGATCCCCGACAAACGCTAACGACAGCGTGTAGCCTCAAAAGTTGACAGCTACTGCAAAAACCTTCCGATCTCAGGTACAATATCTTGAAACATCCACACAGCCGGCCAAGAAACTGGAGGATATCTGGGTCCAAATGAGCAGAGGAGAATGAGCCCTGACATCTTTATGCTTCTAGCGGAGATAAAGCTCCGATGTGTGAGCAGAGGATAGGAGTTCCGGACAGCAGAGTTCAGGCGCATCTTCAACACACATCTCACCAGGCCACACCCCAGTCTCATAGTGGCTGACAAACTCCTTTCCCTCCCCCTCCCCACAACAGATACCCTGTGAGGCAGGTGGGGCTGAGAGAGCTCTCTCGAGAACCGCCCTTGAGAGAACAGCTCCTATCACACACAAAGGTTTTTTTTTAAATGATCAGCACTGGAATTAGAGGTGCCAGCCCCCCACCCCCACCCCCAGCTGCTGGCGGCAGTGGGTTTTTGCCAGTTCCAGGTTTCGGAACTCCTGTAGATTTGGGGATGGGGGAGAGCTCCTGTTCAGCTCCTGCTGATTGGTGCCCCCTGGACCGTGCTCCGTACTGCGTCTTTTCTTGGCCAGCGATCTGATGCGCACATACCTGGAGACTCAACAAATGAAGGGGGTTGCAGTATGACATAAACCAACACAATAGAACTACTGCAAATAGTGCAAATCATGCAAATTCTAATTTGTATTAATGCAACAATATTGGATCCAATCCATTGTACACTTATGTTTTACAGAAAATAAGGACGTCACAAGATGAAATGAAGGCGTCAGCAGATGAAACTGGACGGACTCTCCCCCGGAGTTAACATTTGTTTCGAGGTGTCTTTTTCATACCTAAGACCTCATACAGCTGTGCATCCACATGATCACGAATCTTCCAGATTGGACTTTCCTCTGTTCCTATACGTTTTGAAGTTACTCACAAACTGATCAGCCCGGTTTTGATATTATGGCTAAGAGCTGTTTGTGAGTAACTTCAAAATGTATAGGAACAAAGGAAAGTCCAATCTGGAAGATTCGTGATCATGTGGCTGCACAGCTGCATGATGTCTTATGTATGAAAAAGACACCTCGAAACGAATGTTAACTCCGGGGGAGTTCGTCCAGTTTCATCTGCTGACGTCTTCATTTCATCTTGTGACGTCCTTATTTTCTGTAAAACATGTACAATGGGTTGGATTCAGTATTGTTGCATTAATACAAATTAGAATTTGCATGATTCATACCTGTAGACCGGCAGAAGGACCCTGGCCGCGACTGCAGCTGGAAGGGCGGTAGGGTTGCCAGGTCCCCCCCGGCCACCGATGGGGGAGTGGAGGGTAGGGTTGACAGCCCCAGGTAGGGAAACTCCTGGAGACTTGGGGGTGGAGCCTGGGGAGGACAGGGACCTCAGTGGGGTACAGTGCCATCGAGTTCACCCCATGCTCCCTCTAAGCTGTGGAGTCTTGTGAGCAAAGGTTGTACTTTGTGAGCTACTGGCATTAGTTGTAAGCGAGCGGTTTTGCTACTGCATCAATCAGTTTGCTCTGGAGCCCTCCTTCCCGAGCGAAGGCGAAAATGGGTGAGCCGGAGGCTAAAGAACTGTGAGCCGGCTCACACTAAATCAGCTTAGAGGGAACACTGAGTCCATCCTCAAGCAGTCGCTTTCTCCAGGGAGCAGTCTGAAGATGAGCTGTCATTCCGGGGGATCTCCAGGTTTGACCTGGATGTTGGCATCCCTTGCCAGAAGAAGAAGAGAGAAGAGATTGGATTTATACCCCATGGCCCTTCACTACACGAAGGAGTCTCAGAGTGGCTGACAAACTCCTTTCCCTTCCCCTCCCAATGTATAAAAACATGCCAAATAGTTGCTGGAAGTGTAGAAAGCATGTAGGTATGTTTTACCATATGTGGTGCAAAACCAAACAAAGGTTAGTGGAAAAGAGGGCCAATATTAAAACCTTTTCATAAAAAGAGGTACATGTATTTATTGATAATATCAAATTAAAACATATATAGGGGCCCAATTATAACCAATATATATAAAACATAACCATAACCAGGGCTAAAAGAGTTGACCTGACGCGTTTCGGCCGAATCGGCCTTCCTCAGAGGTCATACAAGTGTGGCTAGATGGTAAATAGTTACATTCATAAAAACACAATCAGGAATATATACAAACTATAAATTCAACAAGGACCATAAAGTAAATTGTTCAGAAGTAAAATAACCAGGCACAGGATAAATATGCACATGAAACCTTTTTAGTGCAATCACTAGCCCAGTGATTATAAAATCCACCTATGGTCCACAAATAACCTTCTTTGATTGTGTTGCCACAATATTCACAAGTAAAAAGCAGTGTGGATAAATTTTAAAATGCTGGAGCTTTATAGTAATCTGGTCATGTGATTGCACCTTACACATCGAGTATACATCGAGTATACTCGATGTGTAAGGTGCAATCACATGACCACTTAACCACGACACCAAACTGGCTGTTCTTAGAGGATTTGAGCTCTGTTTGTTTGTCTGTCAAAGGAGAGACACACACACACACACCCCGGATAAGTAAAAGCGAGAAAAGCCATAATAGATTTCTGACTTTAAAATTTTTTTTGCTTTCCAGGCTCTGCTCTCGAAAAACAGCCACCCATTTTAATTTAGAGCCGAATGGCCCCTTTTCACGGAGAACGGCTCTCTGCTCCCAGAGTTCAGCGCTGGCGGCCAAAGCGAGCAGGATGCTTCTCCGCTCAGCCACTCTGTTGCCAAGAGACAGAGAGCGGTCTTCGTCTTTGTTTTTCAAACCAAGAGCCCCGTGGCAAGCCCTGAACTTCCTTTTCCCTGCGCGTGCCTCCGCACAGAACTAATGTAACATCATTCTATTAGTTAGGGCGCTAATGGACTGCAGAGAGGCACACGCCGATAGGTCGTGTTTACTTCGAACCTAAGTGGAAACACGGGCAAGGGGAATTGCCCCGAAGGACAAACTTTGCGTAAAAAGTGCTCGGCTGTCTTGAAACAGAAGCTGCCGTCCGACGTGAGTTTCGGTTTGATTCGGCCCATGTCCTCCTAGACGCGTGCAGTGATTTCGAACCTGCAGAGCAGGGGAAATAGAGTTTGTGAAGGGTTACTGCCGCTTCAGCGAGGGAAGCCAGCCTCCAGGTGGGACCTGGAGATCCCCTAGAATTTAGGGTTGCCACCCCCCCTGATGGGGACGGGGTTCCCCCGCACTTTCAGGGCCCCCAATCTGCCACCGCCTATTTGGCCGGCAGGGGGAGCCCCGCCCTTGACCAGCCCCGTCCACGCCTGACTTGCCCGGCACAATGACATCACTCGAAGTAGACATTATCACGCAGGGGATGCTCTAGCATTTTGGGGGGAAACTCTGTGGTAACCATAAGGTCCCCCTCCCCATTACTAACGCATCCCCCACGCAACGTGCCCCATGCCATGTCACTTCCGGACGATGTCATTGCAGTGGATACACCAGAAGTCTCCAGGAAGAAGATTGGAGCCCCCTGCTGGAATGTTTTAAGCAGGGCTATTTTGGGGCAGGAAAGGGCTATTTTTGGGCAGGAATGCACAGGAACGGAGTTCCGGCTGGCTCCCAAGTTGGCCACGCCCAGCAGAAACTCATTAGCATAATAGGCCACACCCAACAGCAGAAACTCATTAGGATTGGCTACATTAGGGGTGTGTGGCCTAACATGCAAAGAGGTTCCTGCTACAAAAAAAAGGCCCTGGGTTTGGACAACAAACAAGGTAAACAGAATAAGAAGCAAAAGGTGGGTGTGGCTGGATGAGCACACTTCTGGTAACACGGGGGTGCGCCCTAATGTGCTAATGAGCTGTGCTGTCAGGGGTGTGGCCCAATATGCTAATGAGATTCTGCTGTTGGGTGTGGCCTATTATGCTAATGAGTTCCTGCTGGGCTTTTTCTACAAAAAAAAGCCCTGGTTGTAAGGACCTGTCAACCCTGCCAGAGTTACAGCTCAAACTCCAGACCACAGAGATCATTTCCCGTGGGGAAAATGGACGCTTCGGAGGTTGGGACTGTATGGCTCCGAACCTCCCTGAGGTCCCTGTCCTCCCCAGGCTCCACCCCCAAATCTCTAGGGGTTTCCCAACCTGGATCTGCCAACCCTGGCTTCAGCTGTAGCAACTCCAAGGCCTTATCCTGGTGGCCTTGACAGTCTTTACTTCCTGCAGTAAAGAAGTCACAGACGATACATTTCTGTTTGTTTGTTTCTTTTGTCCTCCTGTCAAAGCCTCAGGCAGATGTCACAGAAAGCAAAATAAGAAAAACCAAAACCCTAAAGTTTGTTCATGGTTCGTGCCTTCCCTGTTCCTTCTGCAATGGATGGAATTGAGATTGGAGACTTCCTGTTTAGGAAGGCTATGCTCAAAGGCAAGAGTCCCCAGCCTTTTTGAGCCCATGGGCACCTTTGGAATTCTGACGCAGGATGGCGGCCAATGCCACAAAATGGCTGCCGCAGGAGGCGGAGCCAGCCACAAAATGGCTGCCGCAGCCCCCCTTCAGTTGCACAGTGAGGATCCTTGCGCTGAGGTTGCAGCCTTTTTAGAATATGGACTGAAAGAAAGAAGAGAGTTTAAAAATAAATAGGGCATGGTTTCCTGTCCTGAAAAACACAAAATGCTCCACATCTTACAATAGCACTACAGATAAGGTTAGAATTTCAACAGCCAATCCACATGCAAAAGAGCCTCCCCAGGAAGGCTCCTCCATTAGCATGTCACAGCCTGGGGAACTCCTACAAGATAATGACTCAGCCCTACCCCACCTTCCTGAGTAGAAATAAATTACCTGCCTACCCTTTTTCTTCTTCTCACCTTGACACAGAGAGTACGGCATCTTTCTGTGTTATACCTGAGGGACCGCCTTTCCCCATATTTACCCCAGAGAGCACTGTGGTTGGAGTCACAAAACCGATTGACCCCCCTGGGCCCAAAAGATGCCGGGCTTGCAACTACCAGGGCCAGGGCCTTTTCAGTGGCGGCTCCCCACTGGTGGAATGAGCTCCCAGAGGAGATCAGGGCCCTGCGGGACTTTCTACAGTTCTGCAGGGCCTGTAAGATGGAGCCAGGCCTATAATTAGGAGCCGCTACTATATTAACATCATAACAACAGCTTTAACTATGGTCCTGGCCGTTGGCCCTTGACATCTAGCTGGCGCCGCCCGAGTGTTCGGAAGATCAGGAGCAAAATGATGGTGAGACCTGTGTACACTTAATGTCTGCCATCTCATAACAACTAATTTATTATGCAGCACTTTATAATCTATTATTGTTTATAATGGAACTGTTTTACATGTTTTTATGGGATTTTAATCGTTGTATCGACTAGTGTAAGGCGCCCTGAGCCTGCTGTAAAGCGGGGAGGGCGGGGTATAAGCCAAATAAATAAATAAATATACCACTCAGGATGCCAGTCACAGCTGCTGGCGAAACGTCAGGTACTACAAGGCGAAGACCACGGCCATACAGCCCGGAAAAATTACAACAACTAATGAACTCTGTCCGTGAAAGCGTTCGACAACATAAAGATCCTATTGTGCCAGTTTGGTGTAGCGGTTAGGAGCGCAGACTCTAATCTGGGAGAACCAGGTTTGATTTCCCACTCCTTCACATGCCACTGCTGGTGTGACCTTGGGTCAGTGTCAGCAAGCTGCCATTCTGTGTTCTGTGACCTCTGTGTACATATCCTTACCCTGTTGCACCCGGCTTGTTTATGCTATCCTGCTTCTGTGCTGGAATGCCTAAAATAACTACTGGTGGATGTGTGGGGGAGAAGATGCTGTAATGCTTGCCTATTGCTATCTCATGAGAACTGCACCTGTGTTTTGTCTGATGTTCTGCCTGGTTCCCATGGACTGGGCGCGCAACCGTTTCATTAGCCCGCCAGCGGGAATATTATTCATTGGATATGTACCTGTTTGAATTTCCTTTATTATGCTCGCCCTAACTGTGTATCCCCAGTTCTAACAAAGAACGTGTTTGAGTATGTCTTCAACGCTTTGAAATAAATTTTGCTTTTCTTGAAAACGTGGATTTATTCTCGATGCTTGGGGATCCAACATATTGTTAGAACTCCCTTTCTCCTATCGTTCCGAATCTGGCAAGATCATGAGCGGAGCTGAGGGAGACCTACCGAAAACGGAGGGGGATTCAGGATCGGTCCCACACACCTCCGCTCCTTTGGTGACGGCAGCCTCGCTGGAGGGTGCCGTGGGGGGAACGATTCCCCGCCGGCCTGCACATCTGTCTTGGCCGCCTCCGACCCCTTCGCACTGGGGTCCGCGGAAGACTCAACAGCAGGATGACTGGACTATGTACAACACTCAGGGCACCCGAGAGGTGTACTCCCGTCGGGGGAGCGGATTACGTGAGAGTCTGTTTGACAAGGGATTGTTCCCGGAGCCGGGGACTACCTCGGAGAAGGGGAGTTCCAAGCAAGACCTCGAGGAGTGGATGTTCGAGCCATCGGGGCCGCGAGGCCACGCAGAGGATGAGGAGGGCACCGGAGCCTTCCAAACGGAAGAGGACTATGACCCACCCCCGGACTATCGACCTCGGGACCCCATCCCGGAGGAAACCACCGGGGAACGACTGGCAGAACTGGAATACTCGGTGAGGGACTTGTTGAGGACATTCCAGGATGTAATGGAAGCTCTGCCGGGAATGATGGACGTTAGAATGGCTAATTTCCTTGACGCACACGCCGCGCAGCAACAAGTTGTCCCTGCACCGGGAGTTCCCGCACCGCAGGTGCCTGCTCAGCCGCCGACGGGACCTCCGCTGCAAGTACCGGGAGTTCCCGCGCCGCAGGTGCCTGTCCAGCCGCCGGCGGGACCGCCTCAGCAAGGGCCTGTGCAACAGCCGATGCCGGGGGGTCCGCCGGTGCCGGGTCTGCCGCCACCGATGAGGCCAATGCCAGCGGGGCCACCGGTTGGTCCGGGTCTCCCTCTCAGGGGAGTTCCGGGTCAGCTGGGACCGTTGGTACGGCCTCCATGGCCCAGACCCAAAGATCTACTGGAGGCTACCTTTGACGGCAACCCAGATGAACTCGCTTTCTTCACGGTGAGAGTGCATAAATTCGTAGAAGAGAGCCGACACCTGTTCCGAAATGAAGCTGGTCTTATTGATGTCATCTCGGCAAGACTAAAAGGAGACGCCGCCACATGGTATGTTGGACTGCACAATGACCGCGGTCCGGAACTTTTGAATTTGCGAGCATTCATGTGGGCGCTGCGGGCGAGGTTTGAAGATGTCAACGCGAGCCAAAGAGCTAAAGCGTTTCTCCGCACCTACCGCCAGAATAAGAAGTCGGTTCGCGAGTACACACTGGAATTCCACAAGCAGGCAGCAAAGCTCCGAGACTACCCTGATCATATATTGGCTGAGATGTATCGATTGGGACTCAACGCAGACATCCGAGAAACGGTTCTGAAGACTGTCAATCCTGTCTCCCTGATGGCCTGGACCCAGGAAGCTGAAAATGCAGAGGATCGGCTCACCACCATCAAACTCGACTTGGCTGCTACGACCAACAGACCCGCCGCTGCCAGTGCCTCCAGACCCAAGACTCAACGCCTGTCGGAATCGGCACGAGAACTACGTATGAAGATGGGGCTCTGTCTCAAGTGCGGGGAGAAGGGGCATTTCGCTGTGGATTGTGGCAGCCGTCAGGTAAAAGACAAGCCGCCTACTCCAAGCCCGAAGACACCGCTGACGGGGAAGAAGGGGATGGCTAAACCGCGTTTCTCCAAAGCTCTGCAGGCGGCCCAAGGCCTGGAGGGAATCGAACCGTCTGCTGCCGAGTCAGAAGAGGAGGTGGTGGCTGAAACGGCGGAAAACGACAACGGCCTGTTGTGAGAGGCGCAAAACGACACGGCCATTCTAGCTCTGCGCCCAAGGTGGTGAGAGAAACCCCTTCCCTGTTTTTCGTGACTGTCTCGTTAATGAATCCGCTCCTGGGGACCCACGTTAGGGTGAGAGCGTTGATTGATTCTGGGTGTGGGAGGGATCTCATCAGCCCTAGAGTGTTATTGGCACTGGAAGCGGGGATAGTCCCCTTGAAGTCTCCCATCATTTTTACCCAAATGGATGGGGCACCCATGGAACCTTGTACACACGAGACTATGGCTTTGCGGTTGGGGGCTGGCGATCATTGGGAATCCAGATCCTTCATTGTTACCCCTAAATCGCAGTTTGACTTAGTACTGGGGAGTCCCTGGTTGTTTACCCATGACCCTTACATCTTGTGGGAAGAAGGGGTTGTCAAATTTGTGTCGGCTAAATGTGTAGATCACTGCTGGTTGGACTCGTGGGGGGACCAGCCGACCGCACAGTTCCCCTGCGGCGCTTTGCAGCCGGAAGAGTTAGCTTCTTTGCCTCGAGAGTATAGAGACTTGGCGAAAGTGTTTGGCGAAGATGAAGCTAACGAATTGCCCCCCCATCGCTCTACTGACTGTGCTATTGAACTTTTGCCTGACTGTAAATTACCTAAAGGTAAAATCTATGCGATGGGGCCGGCTGAGAAAGTTGAACTGCGGAACTTTATTGATAAAAACTTAGCCCGAGGTTTCATTCGCCCGGCTTCCTCCCCTTTCGCCGCGCCTGTACTTTTCCGAAAGAAGAAAGACGGGGGGCTTAGATTGTGCACTGATTATAGGGGTCTGAACGCTGTTTCTTTGTCCAATGCCTACCCCCTCCCGCTAATCAAGGACTTGGTAGCTGAGGCCACCAAGGGCAAAATCTTCTCGAAACTTGACCTCCGAGATGCATATTTCCGTGTGCGCATTCGGGAGGGGGATGAAAGTAAGACTGCATTTAATACCCCTTTGGGGCAGTTTGAGTACCTCGTTATGCCCTTCGGGCTTCAAGGGGCTCCGGGGGTCTTCATGAACCTAATCAATGAGGTCCTACATGAGTTCTTGTTCAAAGGAGTGGTCCTTTACCTTGATGACGTGTTGCTGTACTCTCAGGACCTCCCGTCGCATATTAAATTGGTGCGCCAGGTCCTTAAGCGACTTTATGAACACCACCTGTTTGCAAAGCTGTCAAAATGTGAATTCCACAAGACATGCATTGACTTTTTGGGTTATCGCATCTCTGGGGGGAAGGTGGAAATGGACCCTGCTAAAATACAGGCTGTACTTGACTGGGAACCCCCCAGGACCCGCAAACAATTGCAAATGTTCCTCGGATTCGCCAATTTTTATAGAAATTTCATCCAGAATTTCGCTCAAATTGCCCTTCCTCTGACTGATTTGCTAAAGACCAAGGGGAAGGGGTTTGATGCTACGAAACCAGGCGCCCCGCTTAAATGGTCCCCTGCTTGCGCAGAGGCTTTTGAGAAACTTAAACTGATGTTCACCTCTGAGCCAGTGCTGGCGCGCCCTGATGAAACTAAAAAATTCATTGTCCAAACTGATGCCTCGGATGTGGCAATGGGGGCCGCTATTTTGCAAGAAGGGGAAGATGGTCGTTTACACCCCCTCGCATTTGTGTCTAAAAAGTTTTCTGACGCTGAACGAAACTGGGGGATTTGGGAGAAGGAGGCATCAGCGATCCGGCTGGCTCTCTCCACTTGGAGGCAGTGGTTGGAGGGGGCGCAACTGCCATTTGAAGTCTGGACTGACCATAAAAATCTGGAAATGCTGAAATCCCCCCGTTCTCTCAACGCTAAACAACTTCGTTGGGCGGACTTCTTTGCTAAGTTTCGATTCACTCTTCGTCATTTCCCTGGGACGGCTAATTCCCTGGCTGACGCGCTCTCACGCCTCCCACAACATGACAGTCAGCGTGAAATCATCATGGACTCTGTTTTTTCCCCCTCCCACCTGGGGGGGGCTGTGGTCACCCGTGCGCAAGCGCGCTCGATTCCGCGCTCTGATGAAACTTCGCCTTCCCTTTTCCCTGGGGGGGGGGGGGCTGGGTCCAGAAATATATGTCTGCTTTTACTGCTGATGATGATGCCTCCCTGAAAGCGTTGCCAGATTGTGTCCGTAGCCCTGAAGGTCTGATTTATTCTGGAGACAAACTGTATGTGCCTATTTCAATGAGGAGGGAGGTGATGGAGTCTGCTCACGGTTCGAAACTGGCAGGGCATTGGAGTTTTGTTAAATCTCTGCAACTCATCCGCAGACAGTTCTGGTGGCCACAGATGCGCAAAGACCTCTTGACTTTTGTTCGGTCCTGCCAAACCTGTGCCTTGACTAAACCCAGAGTGGGCAAGCCTCCTGGTCTTCTGCAGCCACTCCCTACCCCATCGAGACCGTGGGAAGTGGTGTCCATGGACTTTATTACTGACCTCCCTGCGAGCAAAGGGAACACTGTTATTTGGGTGGTTGTTGATTTATTTTCTAAGCAAGCTCATTTTGTGCCTTTTCCTTCCTTGCCTACAGCTCAGAGGTTGGCGAAATCGTTTATGTCTCACGTGGTGAAAATTCATCAATTACCTGCTAAATTAATTTCTGACAGGGGGACCCAATTTGTTTCTAAGTTTTGGAGGGAACTTCTTTCCATTTTAGGGGTGGAACAAGGGCTCAGCAGCGCGTATCATCCTGAGACTGACGGACAAACAGAACGAGTTAATCAGACCCTGGAGCAATATCTTCGTTGTTTTACTAATTATCAACAGAATGATTGGTGTGAATTGTTGCCTCTTGCTGAATATTGTTATAACAATACTGTCCATAGCTCCACGGGCATGTCTCCTTATAAAGCTGTCTCTGGTTACGACAGCCCCCCCCTCCCTTTCCTGGAGGGGATGGGCCAACGTCCTGTGGGGGATGCTGATACATGGTGTATGTCCTTGCAAAATGCATGGCCTCTGCTATGCCAAACGCTTGACGCAGCCAAGGCTGCTTACAAGACCCAGGCAGACAAGGGTAGGGTGGTGGGGTTTGATCTGAAACCTGGGGATCTTGTGTATGTCTCGACCAAGAACATTAAGATGCTGCGACCTAGCAGGAAATTGGGGTGGAAGTTCATTGGTCCATTCAAAGTGCGTAAAGTCATAAATAATGTGGCGGTTGATGTTGTTTTGCCTAAGAATTTACGTGCTCTGCATTCTGTTTTTCACATGAGCCTGTTGAAGAAGGATCCTGGCCCGTCTCCCTGGAGACCAGCAGTTACTCCTCCTCCACCTGTCATTTTGGAAGGGGATGAACATTTTGAGATCGCTGATATCCTTGATTGTAAATTGAAACGTGGTAAACTCTGGTACCTTATCGAATGGGTTGATTTCGGTCCCCAGCACCGCGAATGGGTGGAAGAAGGGGATATTCGGGCCCCTTACCTGATCCGTAGTTTCCACAAGAGGTTCCCGGACAAACCGGGAGGTCTCCCGCCCAGCCCGGGAGATCTCCCGCCCGACCCGGGAGGTGTGTTTTAAGTGTATTTTAAGGGGGGCAGTATGTCAGCAAGCTGCCATTCTGTGTTCTGTGACCTCTGTGTACATATCCTTACCCTGTTGCACCCGGCTTGTTTATGCTATCCTGCTTCTGTGCTGGAATGCCTAAGATAACTACTGGTGGATGTGTGGGGGAGAAGATGCTGTAATGCTTGCCTATTGCTATCTCATGAGAACTGCACCTGTGTTTTGTCTGATGTTCTGCCTGGTTCCCATGGACTGGGCACGCAACCGTTTCATTAGCCCGCCAGCGGGAATATTATTCATTGGATATGTACCTGTTTGAATTTCCTTTATTATGCTCGCCCTAACTGTGTATCCCCAGTTCTAACAAAGAACGTGTTTGAGTATGTCTTCAACGCTTTGAAATAAATTTTGCTTTTCTTGAAAACGTGGATTTATTCTCGATGCTTGGGGATCCAACAGTCAGTCACAAGTTATCGCGGAGCTGTTCTCTCAAGAGCAGTCATTAAAAGAGCTCTCTCAGCCCCACCTACCTCACAGGGTGTCTGTTGCGGGGAGGGGAAGGGAAAGGAGATTGTAAGCCGCTCTGAGACTCGAGTGAAGGACGGGGTATAAATCCAATCTTCTTCTTCCTCCTCCACCCCCCACAATCCTAATTCAAACGAAATACCATAAGAAAACAAATCAGTCGGCTTCCTGACACTATGAATAGAATATTAATTTTTCATTGGGTTAAATGACAGTAAATGAAAAGGGACAGGACTCTTAAAGAATAAATTTTGCTTACGATTTGCACCATGCTGATTGAAACAGGATACAGTGCAAAAAAAAAAAACCCAACAAGCAAGAAGAATGAGAAAGATTCCCTGGCCAAGGGACCTCACCAGAATACTTTCTCCAACCTGCTTGGCCCCAAAGTTTTGGCAAAGATCACTGCAAAGCCTGGATGGCTGCTTTGTGAATGGGGAAATTCGGATTTTTCTCCAGCCGCTCAGCAGCCATCTTCCCTGAGACTGTCTCTGCACTGGCCATTTCCACCCCCACCCCCACAACAGGAGGATTTAAATGTTTTCAGTTGGCACTAGAATCTCATTATGTGTGCACCAGGTTCTCTGAATTCCCAGCTTTCTTTTTAAAAAAGTAACTCTCTAGCCTTTTCCATTGTGGAGATATAAGGGGATGATGTGCCTATCTACACAATGGAAATGGCTAGAGACTTACTTAAAAAAAGAAGAAGACGACAATGACCACTGGGAATTCAGTAGGGTTACCAAGTCGTTGCAGTCGCCACAGCGGGGGACTCCCGGGCGGCGACTGGAGCGCGCGCCGCACGCACGTCACCCGGAAGTGACGTTAGGACGCTGGGCACGCTGGGGGCGGGGCCACGACCCTCTGAGGAAAAAACCATAGAGTTTTCCCGCGTGGGTCCGCGCCCCCGCCCCAGTGTGCTCGGCGTCCTAACGTCACTTCCTGGTGACGCGCACATCGGGGCGGGGTTCCCCCCGGGGCCCGATCTGCCAGTGGCGGGGAATGGGCCTCTGGGGTGGGGGTTTCCCCACCCCCCAGGGGGACTTGGCACCCTAGAATTCAGAGAACCTAATACACAAGGGCCCCTGGAATTTTGTACCCTCCTCCTGGTGGCCTGGCCATCCCTCCCACTCCACTGCTGTTCATGGCCCTGGATGCAAGGCCTGATAGGAAATTCCACAATCCAACGGGGCTGATGTCCCTGTCGAATTGTTGAGCAGCTTTTGGGCTTGATGAAACGCCCACCCCCCATTCATATTGTGGGGAGTGGGGGGGCTATAATTAGCCCACATGTGGGTTAAGGCAAGGGCGTCACAGAAGGAGATGGGCTTTGAGGAGGGAATGAAGGAAAAGAGGGACAGATTCCAGGTTTACTGGGCAGACAGGGTGAAGGGGTAGGGCTATTTATAGGGGGGGGGTTCCTTCGGGTTTTTGAGAGCAGTGGAATCCGGGGAGCAAGACTGGAACGGGGAGTATCGTGACGCTGGGCTATCAGGGTCGTACAGCGAGTGGGTTCCTTCCACCAGCACCTCCACCCTGTATTTATGCGTGTCTTGAAATCTGTCTGCATCTCATTCCAGGGACGGCACCAGCCCCGCACTGGCAGCCGGCACGTATCTGGAGCCCGCCTCTGGCACCCCCCGAGGCAGCCTCAGTCCGCAGCACGCTGGCTCCTCAGACCGCAGCCTCCAGCCTGCCAGCCCTGGCCAAAGGTGGGTCCCGTTTCGAACAAACACCAGTTTCCTTGTTGTCCCCGCCTTTGTTTAAGGAGTGGGAGGCAGAGGGTCTCTAGCGTCTACCTGGCAGGTGTGCATGGCTCCTAATCCGTCCA
The DNA here is from genome assembly GCF_001447785.1 of Gekko japonicus. Taxonomy (NCBI): domain Eukaryota; kingdom Metazoa; phylum Chordata; class Lepidosauria; order Squamata; family Gekkonidae; genus Gekko; species Gekko japonicus. The sequence continues at coordinate 142,002 of NW_015176035.1, read as the reverse complement.
ATGTTTGGGCGGGGCGAGGCGGGGCTCGTTTCATCCACTGCCCCTTTCAAAGGAGTGGCCCTTTTAGCGAGACAAGAAGTCACTGAACCATCGAATCGTAGAATTGGAAGGGACCTCCAGGGTAATTTAGTCCAACCTTCTGCACAATGCAGGACATTCACAAATACCTCCCCCCCCACACACACACACAGTGACCCCTGCTCCATGCCCAGAAGATGACAAAAAAACCCTCCAGGTTCCCTGGCCAAACTGGCCTGGAGAAAAATTGCTTCCTGGCCCCAAAGTGGAGATCGGCATTTCCCTGGGCGAGTGAGAAAGGGCCACGAGAACTAAGCCCCGAGGCAACCCTTCCTGCCCTCCCTTCTCACGATCTGCCTCAGTTCACAGAATCAAGTAATATATGAGAGACCTCCTAGTTGATACAAGTTATAGAAACATCCAGGGAAACGTTTTGTATATAATGCAATAGATACTATATTGAAATCTTATACAAAGTGTAAATTAATTTTTAAAGTGCTTAATTCATAAATTCATAAAATACCACCTATTAATTCATACATAAGGATCAATATATTAATGAAGCTTCTGGCTTGAGTCTTCATTTCGCTCCTAGACATAAGCTTTGATAAGCAGAGAGAAAAAAAACCTTGGAAAACAAAAGAGACAACACTCACTAAATGCAAAATGTTGAATAAGAGAATTTGCTCCTGAGGAAGTCATAAGAGAATTTACTTCTGAGGAAGTCTAGGAGCAAAACAAAGACTCAAGCCGGAAGCTTCATTAATATATTGTTGTATTGCGACACCAGATTCAAATGATCATCACTGTTAACATGTCAAGGTCAGACGCTGCCAATGCCCGCCGTCGCCCGCGAACAGCACTAGCACTTTACGCTCTGTTTTAAAAGTGTATTGCTGTGGTTCTGTTTAACTTTGTGTTCTGGTGTTTAATATGTTTTATGTAAGTCGCCCCAAGCCTGCCTCAGCAGGGAGGGCAGGATACAAAATAAATAAATAAATAAGAATCTTTTCTAGCTCCTTCCTGGCTGCCCTTCCTGGCCTCAGCCTCCTCCTGATTTCGTGGTTCAAGTCTCCCTTTTGGGTTTTTTATTTATTTATTTATTTTATTAGTTTGATTTATATCCCACCCTCCCTCACAAAGGCTCAGGGCGGCTCACATGCGGCAAAGCCAAGTGCAAATACAATACAGTATATAATAAATAAAACATTTTAAATCACAATAAAACCCTCCAATAATACGGTGCTATACCTATATATGGTTGATGACAGAACCAAGAAATAGAAAATCCTGAGCAATTGCAGTTCCTTTTTCACCAACCTTAAAGTTGTGTAATTCCCCAGCAGTTATTACTTTTTTCCCCCATCCCCCTAGGGGGAGGTTTTTATTGATTTTTTTGCAGACTACAAAACTACAACAGAAAATATGGGGAAGGGAACTACATCTAGGGAAAAAAGAAAAAGACCCACAACTAACTAAAAACCCAAGAGTAGGAGATCAATACATCAGCTTATCACGATGCTATTTTCAAAATGCTACTAATAATACAATGAATTTAGTTGGTTATGCTAGATTAATTATCATTTAACCATCCCTTTAACTGTTTAAAGAAGTTCCCAGAGCATCCCCAAGTTATTTCAACATTTTTTCGGGCACAAATCAGAGTCCTTCAGCCCTTATTTATTCTTATCTTTTCTAATCCTCCGTTTATATGAGCTTTTGGGGGCAGCCGCCCCTTTTTCAGAGGGGGAATCCACGTCCGAAGACCCCAAACCCAACTCACCATCAGATTTGCTTTCTTCTTCCTCCCCTTTGCCCTCATCTGGTTCCCTAAGCTGTGTTCGCAGAAATTCACATGCTTTGAAACAGAGTCAATCTTTTCTTTTTTGTCGTGGAGCTTGAAAATGACGCCTTCTGGGATTAACCATCTGTAACTGATGCCATTTGTTTGTAAGAAAAGGATTAATTCTTTATAGTTCTTTCTCTTCTGCCTTATTTCAAATGGAGTGTCTTTTAAAATCCTGATATTATTGTCCCCAATTTTCAAGGGTGTTCCCGAAGTTGTTTTCAAAATAGCATCTCTCACATGTCTCTTCGAGAATCTGACCACTATTTCCCCAGGCAGATTATTTTTCTTGATGTACGATGAATAGGACCTGTAGACCACATCCATCTCGCTGCAAAGGTATTCCACTGTTGATCTGTCATTGGGGCTATTGCTTCACTCAACCGTTGCTTCAGATTCTCTCCTTTAAATTCCGGGACTCCTTGAAACCGTAGGACCAAATTTGCTTTATCCATTTGTAACTGTAAGAGTTTTGACTCTTCCGTAGCTTGCTTCATTTGCAGCTTTTGCACCTTTTTCTTAACTTTTTTAGTAGTGACGTCCATTTCCTTCACCTTCTCTCCCATTTACTCTGTTGCTTTTAAGGATTGAGTCAGTTGCATCTGCTGCGCTGCCAAACTCTGCCCGATTGTTGACAGTTGTTGTTTAATACCAGTGATCTCATCCAGCAAGGGGCACAGGGAGTCAGCCAAGAGTTTTGAGAGCTCAGTGACCTCATCCGTTCGAGGACTGCCCCCTAGTTTTGGTTTCAACAGCTTTTCTTTCTCTGGTTGCTTCCCCGCCATCTTTTTGGATTTGTTTACTTTTCAAAAAAGTTGCTAAAGTCTCTGATATTTGCCCGAACGCTTTTCTGCGCTCTGGTAAGAGTCGCGTATGTTTCCGCTCCCCCCTCTTTCGTCCATGTTTCATCTGTGCGTTTGGGAGGGACCCCTCCCCCGCTCACTTTCCCATCGCTCTTTAGGAGGGGAAGCTTCTTTTTATATCTTCATGCTCGCTTCAACCCGACTCACAGTTCGTTGTTGGCCATTCGGCCTCGCTCGTCAACATTTATTTTGTCCGATCTCCAACGCTTGTCCCGGTCAGCAGCACTCGTACCATGCAGTCACTCAATGGCAGGACCCTTGGGGCGGAGGGGCGCCTCAATTATCCGGCTTTCGGCCATCGAAGAGGTCGCCCCTCAAAAGCCCCCTGGCTGGGAGCCTTTTACCAAGGCTCCGGGGGGGTTGCGACCCGTCGGACCCTCTCCCACATGCTGGTGTGCAGTTTACATCCCCGGGACGTCTGGGAGATGTGTCTGCCTGCGTGTCGGCATAAACCAGAAGCCAGCAGTTATTACTTTTGTTGCCCGTGTTTGCATGGTTTTAATTAGCCAGCTGCGACAGTTTTGCACACCAGCCCGACTTGCATCTGCCGTTCTTGCACTGGAAAGAACAGAAAGGTGCAGCTGAGCCGGAGTGTTAATCGGCTGCGGGGTGGTGGTGGGGGGAGGATTAGGTGTCAGCCATCAGCTCTGTTAAAGAGTTGACGCTTGCGTCAAGAGGAGGCTGTGAAGAACTGTGATGTTCTCACACTCCTTTGTGTGTGTTTATGGGGAGGGGGATAATGTATGTGCCTTTCCACCGTGCCACATTAAGACGTTTTAACTCTACAAACGTTTGCGTTTAACGCTCTTAATGACCTCGTGGGAAATCAGGCATGAGCCAGGCAGAACAAGCAAAGCAAACTGCTTAGCAGTGGCTGGGCCTGCCCTTGAAGGTGACGAACTTCCCTGTGAATAGGGTTAGCCGGTTTAGAGAAATTCCTGGAGATTTGGGGCGGGTGGAACCTGGGGAGGGCGGGTTTTAGGGAGGGGAAGGACTTCAGTGGGACCTAATGCCGTATGTTTCATGTAAGCCGCCCTGAGCTCGCCTTGGCGGGGAGAGCGGGGTATAAATCGAACAAACAAACAAATAAATGTAGTCCAGTTTCCAAAGTGGCCATTTTTCTCCAGGACCACGGATCTCTGTAGCCTGGAGTTTAGCTATAATCCCAGGAGATCTCCGGGCCTCCCCTGGCTGTTAGTACAAAAACTGAGGGTCACAGTGTTAGGAAGATATGGAAAAATATATGACTGTTCAGTTGTTAGCAGTTCAGATGCTATCCATGTGTTGGTGCTAGTGGTGGCTCCTAATCGAAGGCCTGGTGGAAGAGCTCCGTTTTACAGGCCCTGCGGAGGCGTGGTGGAAGAGCTCCGTTTTACAGGCCCTACCTCACAGGGTGTCTGTTGTGGGGAAGGGAAGGGAAAGGAGATTGTAAGCCGCTCTGAGACTCCTGTGAATAGTGAAGGGTGGGGTATAAATCCAATCTCTTATTATTATTATTTTACCTCACAGGGTGTCTGTTGTGGGGAGGGGAAGGGAAAGAAGTTTGTAAGCCGCTCTGAGACTCCTTTGGGTAGTGAAGGGCGGGGTATAAATCCAATCTCTTATTATTATTATTTTACCTCACAGGGTGTCTGTTGTGGGGAGGGGAAGGGAAAAGGGATTGTAAGCCGCTCCGAGACTCCTTCGGGTAGTGAAGAGCGGGGTATAAACCCAATCTGTCCTTCTCTCTTTTTCTTCTGTCTGGTTCTGGATGCTGTAATACCAAAGAACGCCAACAAGATTTAGAAATATCTACCATTATGCAGATAAAAATCACTTGTGCCAATGAAGACTGAACCCAACTATTTCAGCCAGTCAGTATCCAGATATTAACAAGGTCAATTCTGATTACAGTTGTTTGGCTAACCACTGAGTCACAGCCCCGCTCACTGGCTTTCACATTTGAAAATAACCAGACTTAGCAGAGTATGTGGTGGGCTTTTCCTTTAGAAAAAATATTTTTTGTTAATAGAGCCATGTGTTCCATTTTTTAGCACCAAAGACTCACGATCTCCAGCTCGGGTATCCCACGGCTCATCGGGCGTAGTGTTTTCATCCAGCAGTTCGTCCGGCAAGACAGTCCTCAGTGTTTCACCAGGCGACGTGGCCGATGGCGAACACGTGGATGGAAAAGGTAAGAATGAATGATAAGATCCGCAGGGTCGGGTGGGCTACAGGCTCTTTCAGGCGACGACGGATGTAACTTTTTTATAGAACGGTGGGGTCAGTTTGGAAATGCCGTCACTGCATTTTAATTCAGAGAAGAAGAAGAGATTGGATTTTATACCCCGCCACTACCCAATGGAGTCTCAGAGTGGCTTACAAACTCCTTTCCCTTCCCCTCCCCACACCCTGCTTATAATTATTGTGACTTAGAGACGTTTGGATGGATGCTGATAGTTTCACAATTGAACTTTTCCCCAAAAAAGGGATTACATGCAGATTAGAAGCTGGACACGTTTCTAGTCCCATATCTGCAACTCACATGGCAGGATAGTCTATCAGCTAATGGGTCCAGCAGCATCTTAGAGACCAAGAAGATTTCCGGAGCATGAGGTTTTGAGAGTCAAGCTCCCTTCATCAGATTCGAAAACTCCAAAATCTTGTTGGTCCCTAAGGTGCTACTGGACTCAAATCCAGCTCTTCTACTGCAGACCAACATGATTACTCTCTGACAGGATTAGATAGTAAGTCTGCCAGGTAGGAGGCGGCCTTAAAGCACTCCTCTCTGTAGGGGGTTCACACTCCTCCTTTCAGAACTAAGCCTGGATTTCATTTTTCTCTCTTTCAGAGCTGGACGTTCCTCCCGTCATCAAAGAGAAGAAGCCACCGAAATCCAAGACTGCCTCCCCTCGCCTTCCCCAAGTCACCATCCGGCCGGGGTCCAACACCAAAGCCGTGCTCCCTCCCATCCCGTCGGGACAGAAAAAGACAAACCCGTAGTGGGGCCGCTACACCTTTCCCCAGCTGCCTCGCTCGTAGTTGTCCCCCTCCGGTCTGTCCCCCTCCACGAAAAATCTGCACGAAACTTCTCCATTCCTGATGGCCCAGGGTGGATTAGTCTCTCCTGGAACACAGGTCCTGATCTGCTTGGAACATCTCTTGGGTGGAGCAGGCCACGCATAAGAGGTGCAGAATCCCTTGGCGAGGGGAGAACGTGGCTACGCCTAACAAAGATTAGCACCTTCGTTTTCCTAGTAGCGCGAAATATTCGTCCGCCCTCCTTTGGAAAGGTCCGAAGTTGCCCTTTAGGCACCCGTGGCTTCCCTGTAGCTGTTTCAAGGCCGGGGGCATCTGGGTTGGGGATTGGCTTGTGTTGTATAGACTGACGATTTTTGTAGTGCTACGTTTTTCCCTGAAGGATGAAACGGTTTATTGTGTTTCTATAAAGTAACAGAATAGCCCACCTGGCTGCTGTATTTTTCACCCGTAGAATCACAGAGTCGGAAGGAGCCATGCAGGACATCTCATCCAACCCCCAGCTCAGTGCAGGATCAGCCTAGAGCATCCCTGACAAGGGTTTGTCCAGCCGCTGCTTCAAGACGGCCAGGGAGGGGGAGCTCACCACCTCCCCAGGCAGCCCATTCCACTGTTGCACAACCAGGGGTCATTTTGTAGAAAAAGAGGTGCAGGGGCTCATTAGCATAACTCATTAGCATAACTTATTTGCATATGCCACACCCCCTGACATCACCGGAAGTGTGTCAGATGGCAACCCCCACCGCTCAGACTCCACTGGACTTTTTTGGATTGCTAGCTAGTGGGGGGGGGGGAACATGCAAATCTGTCCTCACAGAGGAGGGAGAGCTTGTACCTGAATAAAACTTGAAGGTGCCACTGGACTGTTTTGGACTGGGGGGAGCTCTGCAACTTACCTGGCTGCTTCTTGATCTGACTGAGGGCTGCCGGGAGCAGGGGGCGGGGCTTGTTGCATGTGCCCGCCCCCGGGCTCTTTACTGCTGGAGCTCCGCTTCTGTGCGCTCCTGCAGGAAATGACCCCTGTGCACAACTCTTACTATAAAAAAAGTTTTTCCTAATATCCAGCCGGTATCTTCCCACCCTTAATTTAAACCCCTTCTTAAGAACATAAGAGATGCCAATGTTGGATCAGGCCAAAGGCCCATCCAGTCCAACATTCTGTATCACACAGTGGCCAGAAATACCAGTGCCATCAGGAGGTCCACCAGTGGGGCCAGGACATTAAAAGCCCTCCCACTGTTGACCCCCCCAAGCACCAAGATGACAGAGCATCACTTGCCCCAGAGTCCCTATCTATACCTTGTGGCTAATAGCCACTGATGGACCTCTGCTCCATATGCTTATCTAATTCCCTTTTGAAGCCGTCCCGTTCTTGCGGGTCCTCTCCTCTGCTGCCGACAGTAACAGCTCCCTACCCTCCTCTAAGGGACAGCCCTTCGGGTACTTCAAGAGAGCCATTCTGTTCCCCCTCCACCTCCTCTTCTCCAAACTGAACACTCCCAAGTCCCCCAGCCTTTCCTCACAGGGCTTGGTCTCCAGGCCCCTGATCATCCTCGTCGCTCTCCTCTGCACCCGCTCCACTCTGTCCACATCCTTTGTGAAGTGAGGGACTGCACACAAGACTCCAGGTGCGGCCTGAGCAATGCAGCGTACAGGAGGACCATGATACCTTGCAATCTGGATGTTATGCCTCTGTTGATACACCCCAAGATCGCATCACACTGGCTGCTCACGTTTAACTCACGATCCACCCGTACCCCAAGATCTTGTCCAGACACACTGCCACCCAGAAATGTATCCCCCATCCAGTATGCGTGCTCCTCATTTTTGTTACCCAGATGTCGAACGCGCCACTCATCCTTGGTAAAATGCATCTCGGTCACATCTCCCCACTTTCCCAGCCTGTTCAGATCTCGTTGGATTCTATCTCTTCTGGTGTGTTCGCTGTCATCTGCAAATTTAATGAGTAGCCCCTCCACACCCTCATCCAGATCATTGATAAAAACGTTGAGAAGTACCGGGCCCAGAACTGAGCCCCGTGGCACTCCACAGCAATGTTCCCTCTAAGCTGTGGAGTCTTGTGAGCAAAAATTCTACTTTGTGAGCTACTGGCATTAAAGTTGAGAGCGAGCCATTTGGCTGCTGCATAAATTAGTTTGCGCTGGAGCCATCCTTCCTGAGCTAAGATCAAAATGTGTGAGCCGGAGGCTAAAAAACTGTGAGCTCACTCACACTAACTCAGCTTAGAGGGAACACTGCTCCACAGGACATCTCCTTCCATTCAGATGAGACGCCACTGACAGCTACTCTTTGAGTGTCGTTCTCCAACCAGTTCCCTATCCACCTAACTATCCTAGAGTCCTGTCCACAGTCCTCTAGTTTACCTATCAGAACATCATGGGGAACCCTGTCAAAAGCTGTCAGCCAAACAATCATATGTTTAGAAACCTTCTTCAAATAAAGCCTCTCAACCCCCCCCCCCCTTGCAGGGGAGACACAGGCCAGTGATCATGGACAAAGAGACCCGCTGTGGAATGGCCAGCGCTCAGTTCCACTTTGTTGCCGCAAAAGTAATCATCAGAAGATGCTTTGGGGGGATTTATAAGAACATAAGAGACGCCAGTGTTGGATCAGGCCAAAGGCCCATCCAGTCCAACACTCTGTATCACACAGTGGCCAGAAATACCAGTGCCATCAGGAGGTCCACCAGTGGGGCCAGGACATTAGAAGCCCTCCCACTGTTGACCCCCCCCCCCAAGCACCAAGAAGACAGAGCATCCCTTGCCCCAGACCGAAAGTTCGTATCTATACCTTGTGGCTAATAGCCACTGAGGGACCTCTGCTCCATATAAGAACATAAGAGACGCCAATGTTGGATCTGGCCAAAGGCCCATCCAGTCCAACACTCTGTGTCACACAGTGGCCAGAAATACCAGGTGCCCTCAGGAGGTCCAGCAGTGGGGCCAGGACACTAGAAGCCCTCCCACTGTTGACCCCCCCCCCAAGCACCAAGAAGACAGAGCATCACTTGCCCCAGAGTCCCTATCTATACCTTGTAGCTAATAGCCAGTGATGGACCTCTGCTCCATATGCTTATCTACTCGGTGCCCTAGAGGATAGATTGCAGTCATTACCAAGTAAGTCAGAAGGTTGGGAGAGAAAGCGACATGGCGTAGCCCCATTCTGTCAGATCCAGGAAGCGAAGCAGAGGTGGTTCTTGGATGGGAGACCACCAAGGAAGGCTCTGCAGAGGAAGGCCATGGCACTGAAGAGATCTCGACAGCAGAGGTTAGTTCTCAACTGCTGTGATACGGATTCCACATGTGGGAGAATAATTTTGGTCCGGCTCTGTCATCCAGTGCAAATGCAATAAATGGTGTGGAATGGTACGGTCTTGGCCAGTCTCACCAAATCTTGGAAGCTAAGCAGGGTCAGTACTTTGACGGGAGACCACCAAGGAAGACTCGGCAGGGGAAAGCAATGGCAAGCCACCTTTGTTTCTCACTTGCCTTCGATGCCCCTTGCTGGGGTCGCCACAAGTCAGTTGCGACTTGACGGCACTTACGTGCGTAAGTCAAGACAGTTGGATCCTGCAGGTCGGCTCCACCAGTGGAGGTCCTTTCCTCTGGCCCTAGTGGAAGAGGCATTACGTTCACCTGACAAGAGCAGCACCAGTGCGGTGTCATAGTTTTCATTCTTTAGAACAGCTTGCAAACCAAGCAGTGAGGGAGCTACCCTTAGCCTGCCCGGGCTTGCAAATTGGACCGAATCATGCCGAGAAAAGAGAGGTAACCTTGAACGGTAACGACGAGATGACAGGTCACAGCGGTAGAGAGCAAAATGTACCTGTGATGAATCCCGAACGAAGTTATCTCTCACGGTTGAGACTGCTGGCTGCCACGCAATTATCCTGACACAGGAGAAGCATTCGCAAAGCCTCAGGGTAGCAACGGCACGTCCTTCTTTATCTGTGAACATCTGCTATGACTCACCAGGCAATGACAGCCCTTAACGGACTGCTGATGCCAGTTGGACCGGATATGACAAGTTGAGTGGAGGGATACTCCTGGGACGGCAGGCTGACACATTCTCGGTTACAAATGAAGAGAAGCCAAGTTATCAAAGGGCAGGCCCGAAAGGTCCCCTCCAGTTCTTCAAAACCGTCAGGAAAATCCTGCTGTGACACTTTGGGGACGACACCATTTAGAGAAGGAATCTGATCGATCGCAAACCTTTCGGTCAGCAAAAAAAGATGCCTCGCGTAAGACGGCAGATGCCTTTAAAAAACTGTGCCATTACACAAGACGAAAGTCATAGCAAGCAGATTGCTTCTTGGTATCAAAAGAGATGGGAGAGTAAGAAATCCGTGACCAGGACTGCCAAGGTGGGAGGGGAGACTGGAGGGTCAAAATTCGGAGGGGGGCTCCGGTCAGCTGGAGGGCCCCTGACGTCAGTGTCATGGTGTATTCACGGAATGCATTTTCTAAAAAAATTCCTAATGCAGTTCTAATGCAGTTAGGGGCTGTGGTGGCTCAAGTGGTGAAGATGCTGAACTGCGGACCGGATGGTCGGTAGTTCAGCAGTTCGAGACCCAAGTGCCGCATGATGGAGTGAGCTCCCGTCTCTGGTCCCAGCTGCTGCCAACCTAGAAGTTCGAATGCAAAAAATTGCACGTAGATAAATAGGTACCACTTCGGTGGAAAGGTAACAGCGTTCTGTGCGCCTTGGCATCTAGGCATGCTAGCCACATGACCATGGAAATGTGTTTGGACAGCGCTGGCTCTTCAGCTTGGAAACGGAGATGAGCACCGCATCCCTAGAGTCAGATTCAACTGGCTTTCAAGCAAGGGAAACCTAATGCAGTTCTGACTGCAGGGAAGGCAGAGCACAGCAAAGAGCAGCATCTGACCCTGCTATCTATGCCTTTATGCAGTGTTTAAAGGTAAAGGTTCCCTTCCTCGAAAGCCAGTCGAATCTGACTCTAGGGATGCGGTGCTCATCTCCGTTTCCAAGCTGAAGAGCCAGCGCTGTCCGAAGACGTTTCCATGGTCATGTGGCCGGCATGACTAAACACCAAGGTGTACGGAACGCTGTTACCTTCCCACCGAAGTGGTACCTATTTATCTACTTGCAATTTCTTGCTTTCAAACTGCTAGGCTGGCAGGAGCTGGAACTAGAGACGGGCGCTCACTCCGTCATGCGGCACCCGGGTCTCGAATTGCTGAACTACTGACCTTCCACAGCCTGCAGTTCAGCGTCTTAACCACTTGAGCCACCGCAGCTGTGTTTACTAGGAGGCTAAGCCCTTACTTCTCAGATCCTGCTAAGCCCATCAGCCAAGCCAGTGTTGGAGCAAGGCAAGACCCGCTAGAACAAGCTGCAATCAGTGGCAGGCTGCAGCCTCCTAACTAGGTCATTATCTATGGTTTCCCTCTTCCTGAAGTTTCACCCAGCTCCTGCACAGCCAGATCTTGCAGAGGGGCAGCCTTATTAGTGTGTGGAAGCAATTTAAAAAACAAAAAAACAAAAACCCAACCTTTTCTTGTTTTTTCCTACAGTCCTCTCTTTCCCACACTGTTCTCCTCCTTCATTTTGTTTTGCTCCTTTCATGATCTACTATTATTCTACCCAACTTCTAATCCCCCCTCCTTTATTTTTCAGTCTCACTCATAAGAACATAAGAACATAAGAGACGCCAATGTTGGATCAGGCCAAAGGCCCATCCAGTCCAACACTCTGTGGCCAGAAATACCAGTGCCATCAGGAGGTCCAGCAGTGGGGCCAGGACATTAGAAGCCCTCCCACTGTTGACCCCCCCCCCCAAGCACCAAGAAGACAGAGGAGAAAAGTACCTCTTTCTTTACCTGCTCTTTCCCATGCATAATCTTATAAACCTCGATCATGTCACCCCTCAGTCGTCTTTTCTCCAAGCTAAAGAGCCCTAAGCGCTTTAACCTTTCCTCATAGGGAAAGTGTTCCAACCCTTTTATCATTCGAGTTGCCCTTTTCTGCACTTTTTCCAAAGCTATAATATCCTTTTTAAGGTGTGGTGCCCAGAACTGCACACAGTATTCCAAATGAGGTCTCACCATTGATTTATATAGGGGCATTATTATATTGGCTGATCTGTTTTCAATACCCTTCCTAATAATCCCCAGCATAGCATTGGCCTTCTTTATTGCAGTCACACACTGTCTCGACATTTTCAGTGAGTTATCCACTACAACTCCAAGATCTCTCTCTTGCTCAGTCTCTGCCAGTTCAGACCCCATCAATGTGTATTTATATTTAGGATTTTTGGCTCCAATGTGCATCACCTTGCACTTGGCCACATTGAACCCCATTTGCCATGTTGACGCCCACTCGCCCATCCTTGACAGATCCCCTTGGAGTGCCTCACAATCCTCACTGGTTTTCACCACCCTGAACAACTTTGTATCATCCGCAAATTTAGCCACTTCACTGCTTACTCCCATCTCCAAATCATTAATGAACAAGTTAAAAAGCAGTGGACCAAGTACTGATCCCTGCGGTACCCCACTGCTTACCACCCTCCACTGAGAAAATTGCCCACCTACACTCACTCTCTGTTTTCTATGAACTAGCCAGTTTTTGATCCATAAAAGGACTTGTCCTTCTATCCCATGATTTTTGAGCTTACTTAGGAGCCTTTGATGAGGAACTTTATCAAAAGCTTTCTGGAAGTCAAGGTAAATAATATCTATTGGATCCCCCTTGTCCACATGTTTGTTCACCCCCTCAAAGAACACTAACAGGTTAGTGAGACAAGATCTTCCCTTACAGAAACCGTGCTGAGTCTGCCTCAATAGGTTTTGTTCATCTATGTGCCTACTAATTCTTTCCTTAATAATGGTTTCCACCAATTTACCCGGTATCGACGTCAGACTGACTGGCCTGTAATTTCCCGGATCTCCTCTGGAACCCTTTTTAAAGATGGGAGTGACATTAGCTACCTTCCAATCCTCAGGAATGGAGGCAGATTTTAAGGAAAGATTACATATCTTTGTCAGGAGATCTACAAGTTCACATTTGAGTTCTTTCAGAACTCTCGGATGTATGCCATCTGGGCCTGGTGATTTTTCAGTTTTTAAGTTGTCTATCAGTTTTAGGACCTCCTCTCTCGTCACCTCAATCTGACTCAGGTCTTCCAACACCCCTCCTGAAATCAGTGGTTCTGGAGTGGGCAAGCACTTCTCATCTTCCACAGTGAAGACGGAGGCAAAAAATGCATTTAGCTTCTCAGCCATTTCCCTATCATCCTTCAATACTCCTTTTACCCCTTGGTCGTCCAAGGGCCCCACTGCCTCCCTGGCTGGTTTCCTGTTTCTAATGTATTTGAAGAAAGTTTTATTGTTGGTTTGGCAACTTAGAATGCATTTAACTCATCTTGGTTGGCAACTTAGAATGCATTTAACAGTAGTATAGCAGCAAACCTTTGTTAATATTAAGAATAGAAGGGGGAGTTAATATGTCCTCATTATCAAAGTAGTAAAAAGATGCTTCCCCCCTGCTTTATATACAAGGTAATAAATGTTAATCTGCATTAGTGATAACAAATGAAGAATAGAAGTGTCAACTAGGGACGGGCACAAACTGGCTGACAAACTAAGGTTCGTCACAAATTTTGGCCGGTTCATGGTTCACGAAGCGATGTTCGCGAACTGAAGAACCGCCACGGACGTCCACAAATTTTGGTGCCGTTTGTGTCAGTTCATTGCAGTTTGCGAAAAGCAGAAACCCCTGCTTTCTGCCGTTCATGAAAAACAGCTCAGCTGTTTAGTTTAAATGGCTTGGAGCTATTTAAACCCTCCTTTCTGCTTCCTGCGGCTTTTCGCAGGGAGCAGAAAGCAGGGTCTAAATGGCTTCCAACCATTTAGAACAAACACCGTCGCTCAGCTGTTTGGAAACCCCATGAAAAGCTGCAGGAAACGGAAAGCACATATAGGTTCATGGTTCAGTTTGTGGTTCAGCCACGAACCAAACTGCAAAAATGCGGTTCGTGCCCATGCCGAGTTACATTTATTTATTTACTTTATTTATATCCCACTTTTCTCACCAAGAGGAATCCGAAGCAGCTCACATCGTTCTCCACCCCTCCATTTCATCCTTTAAAAAAATATATTAAATAAATCAATGCATTCACTTAGCCACTAGGGCTCAGCAGCTATAGTTAGTATTGTGCAGATTTTTAGTTTTATGGAAGCGGCAGTGGGGACTCCTGGATCTAAAAGTTTGGTGTCGTGATTAAGTGCGCGGAGTCTAATCTGGGAGAACCGGGTCTGATTCCCCAGTCCTCCACTTGCACCTGGCTGGATGACCTTGGGCAAGCCATAGTTCTGTCGAAGCTGTTCTCTCAAGGACAGTTCTGGAAAGAGCTCTGAGCCCCACCTCACTCCCAGGGTGTCTGTTGTGGGGAGGGGAAGGGAAAGGAGTTTGTAAGAGACTCCGAGCGAAGGGCAGGGTATAAATCCAATCTCCTCTTCTTCTAAAAAGCAGGTTGTATTTTAAATAGCATTAATAGAAAAATTCACATTGGGAGGCAAGTGGCCATTTTGAGATCTGGGGGGAAAAAGTTTTATGTATGAGCCTTGCAACATCACTATTCCCCTGCCCCCCCAAAAGGGCAAAAATGAATGCTTTCTAAGGCCGAGCACTCAAAGCGCAAGAGTATTTAACCACCTGTAGACTGGCGTCACTTCTCAGCAGTCGCAAAGCAGGCCTCTGCCTCCCGTGTCTGAGATGACTCGCACAGAGAGAGCCAGCTGGGAGATATTAGCAAAACAAGCTGCCTTCGACACCCACCCACAAGGCAAAAGAGCCCCGCAACCGGCAGAGATCTTCAACCACGCCGAGCACCTGCTGTGCGCCACTCAATTACAGCGTTGGCATGATTCAAGGCCCCTAGAGCAGCACGCCAGCTGGCTCCTGAAACCTTGGCAGGGGGGAGGATTCTTTGCTCCTGAAAGGAACGGGACGTGAGCTTGTGTGTTTTGCAGTGTGAAAAAAAAGCACGCTTGCTATTCACAGACGCATCTTCCTAGCCTTGAGATAAGGACGGAATCGGCGCAGCAGCTCGGCAAGGAGTTAATGCGTCAACTTCCTATTATTGCATTAATGTCTCATGCTGAACAGCCAAGCGGCGGTGCATAGGATTAATACCAAACGACTGGAGAGATGCAGGGTCACAGATTTTTCCTGGTTTAAGAACATCAGAAGAGCCCTGCTGGATCAGACCAGTGGTCCATCTCGTCCAGCCTCCTGTCTCACACAGTGGCCAACCGGTTCCTCTAGACGGCCAACAACAGGGCAGAGAGGCCGAGGCCTTCACAAAAACATCAGAAAAGCCCTGCTAGATCAGACCAGCGGTCCCTCTAGTCCAGCATCCTGTCTCACACAGGGGCCAACCGGTTCCTCTGGGGGGCCAACAACAGGGCATGGAGGCCGAGGCCTTCATAGGAACATCAGAAGAGCCCTGCTGGATCAGACCAGTGGTCCATCTCGTCCAGCATCCTGTCTCACACAGTGGCCAGCCAGTTCCCCTGGAGGACCAACAACAGGGCAGAGAGGCCGAGGCCTTCCTAAGAACCTAAGAAGAGCCCTGTTGGATGAGACCAGTGGTCCATCTAGTCCAGCATCCCGTCTCACATAGCGGCCAACCAGTTCATCCGGAGGACCAACAGCAGGGCAGAGAGGCTGAGGCCTTCTTAAGAACATCAGAAGAGCCCTGCTGGATCTGACCAGTATAGTGCAGCATCCTGTCTCACACAGTGGCCAACCAGTTCCTCTGGAGGGCCGATAAGAGGGCACAGAGGCCAAGGCGTTTCCCTGATGTTGCCTCCTGGCTCTGGGATTCAGAGAATTAGTGCCTCTGAATGTGGAGGTTCCGCTCAGTCACCATGGCTAGCATTGATAGACTTATCCTCCATGAATCTATCTCTGTTGCCAGTTCCCAGTTAACTCACACCCTGCACCTAAGTGCACTAGTGACACAACTTACCTCATTCACACTTTCAGCCTAATGACCGATCATCTCTGCATCCCCCCCCCGGCCTCGGATTACCTTCTGACATGATTCAGTGCTGCCCCTTCCAGACCTTAGACCTGGTGCCGTTGCACTCCTCAGAAGCCAGAATGTTTATCAGCATTCCATGTCGCTGCAGCCACTCGGCCAACGGCCAAAGCATTCCATTTCTTTATCCCATTCAAATCCTGCCTTTCTTCCATTGTGGCCGTATCGCTGAGGTGTTTCCAGGTGTCCCGGCCAAGCACTGAGCAGAACCAGATCCGTTTAGGGCTCTCCAAAGCGGGTGGCAGAGAACTGTCTTCCCGAAATCTGCTTATGGAGAACCTTCAAGTGGACTTACTGCCTCCTTGGCCGGGGACCATCTGCATGCAAAGCTCGTGTTCTGTCGCTGGGTTACAATTCCTCCCTGTGTGATAGAGGCACATCAGAAAACCATCTACTGTTTCTAGACAGTTAAATTTAAGCTTTAAAAGAAAAGTGTTACCTATAAATGTTTGACTCAGTTTATAAAGGGATCAATGATGGGAAGACTTGATGCAACTAAGCTAGTCGGAGGATCTCCTCTCTTGGGCTTTTAGTTGGGAGTGGGTTCTTTACTTTGTCCCATATACAGGGGTCATTTCGTAGAAAAAGTGCTAGGGGAACTCATTAGCATAACTCATTAGCATATGCCACACCCCTGACATCAGGGGCCCGGCGGTGGACCTGCAAGGCCAGCGGGAGTGCGAGGAAGCCCCGCGAAGGCCCTCCCTGGCCCCAGGCAGGCAGGGGTGGGGAGAGGCGTGGAGGAAGCAACTTACCCTCCCTCTTCTCCTGCCTCCTCCTGGCTGAATGAGGGCCGGAAGCGGGCCGGCCAGAGGCAGGGGGCGGGGCTTCGTCATGTGCCCCGCCCCCTGCACCTCACCCGGGGGAACTGTGTTTCCTCGCGTTCCCCCCCGAAATGACCCCTGCCCGTATATGTAGTTTCCCCTCCCTTTTCTTCTGTTGTAGTTTTTGTAGTGGTAAAAAAATAATCAAAAATCCCCTCCAGGGGCTCAAAAAAAAGAAAAGAAAACCATCGGCCAGGCTGGCATTATGCTGGTGGGCTAATGTTGGGGTCTGACGAGCAAAGGCCCAAGTGTACGTATGCCAGGAGAACGCAATAGGGGCACCGTTGCTGTGAAACTGAGCCCCAAGTCGGGCCTGCGACTGGAAAACACAGCATGCCGCACGAGAACCATAAAACAATTTCCTACCAAACCGCTCCTTCATCGGAAACAAGTTCCCATGCTCTTTTTCTAGCTACTTTGGCTTCCTTGGCCAATGACTGATGTTTACGGCAAGGAAAGAAGAGCCTGGAAATCCCACAATAGTGTGTAGTCGGGAATTATTTACACAGACGTCTTTATGGCGCTGGCGGACCCCCTTGGACTTCCCCATCTAATTTACTGACAAAAGGCTCCTTGAGAGAAACACGCGTTCAACTGGAAGAGCTAGGGACCCTCCACATCAAGCTTGTGGTCAGACTGCTCCGGATGCAGGCCCGGAGCCCCCAGGGTGTTGTCCGCCCCAACACACACACACACCCTTCAGGAAATGAGATCATGTCCCCAAGACCCCTTGGAGGAGGATCTCCCATTTCCCAGTGGGTTTGCATGGACCAAGAACCGCTGCTCAGCGATGTGGAGTTGGGCAGATGCCGTACTGTGCCGACACCGGTCTCAGCGCTGCATTTTAAACAAATAGGAGGAGGAGGAGGTTGGATTTATACCCCATGGCCCTTCACTACCCAAAGGAATCTGAGCGGCTTACAAGCTCCTTTTCCCTCCCCTCCCCACAACAGACACCCTGTGAGGTAGGTGGGGCTGAGAGAGCTCTTTCGAGAACTGCTTGTGAGAGAACTATGACTAACTGAAGGTCACACCAGCAGCTGCATGTGGAGGAGTGGGGAATCAAACCCAGTTCTCCCAGATTAGAGTACAACTTGTCACCATTTACCAAAAGGTCTTGCCATATGAAATGGTCCAACTACTGGGTTGGATCCAGACTAAACTGACGATTTATGCATATTCCCCCTTCCCACCCCTTTGGTCATTCCTCAGGGTCCCCTATCCCCGGAGCAGCCATTTGTGAAGCTCTGTGGGCTGCGGTGGGAAGGAGGCAGGAAAAGTTCCATTCTGGATTTAATCCACTACCTTTTTGTTTCAAACAGGTTTCTTCTGAGAGAAGGAACAGGGCCAATGCATCCATTCAATGCCCCTAGAAATGAGGTTATCAAACCTGGTAGCAAAGTTCAGTTCACCTACAAGTGTGAGTTGTTCCATTCTATATACATTCGTATTCGTCACCAGTTAAAATTTTCGGTGACAGTGCTAAACTAAATCTATCTGGCGGATGCATAGGATACTCAGGGACAGGAAAGAAAGGTGGTCCAAATCCACCAGAAGGTGGCCCAAATCCACTCCACTTCATTAAGCGGGTGTCTCTTTAGTTCCAACTGGTGGCAGCGCAGGCTGAGAGAATGGTAGGGGTCAGCTGGTTTTCATGCCCATTTCAAGCAACTCCAGGTGAAATCTTCTTGCGAAGGACATTCAGAAAGAAAACAAAAAGAGGGCGATGAACACAGAGGAAACCAAAGCACCATTCTTAAGTTCTTTATTTATCTGTATACATCCTTCCCGTTTCCAGGAAGCAGGGAGCTGACATTATTTCTGGCTCTCCCATGTGCCACCCCCCCACCCTTACACAAGTTTGTTCAAGTCACTTTTTTCAAGTGTGCCATGAAGTTACTTTCCCCCTCAAATCTTGGACGCTCCCATGAGAATCCATGAAACTCCAGGACCCTTCGGAATGGAGAACTTTGCGAGGGGTTAAGATTGCCAACAGAAACTGAGCACAATTTCTAGTGTGTTTTTTTTAAGGGAAGGGACTCCCCCCACACTCAACAGTTAAAAACAGTTTAAAAAATTATATAGAGATGCTGGTTTTCCTTGCCAGGTAGCAGAAACTCTTTCTCAAGCTTTCTTTCCTACCCAAATGAACCTGAAGATCACTTCACTTTAGAGCAATGTTACACAAACTGTGTGGCTGCCCAAAGGTATGTGTAAACTATTCTATGCACCCGCTGACACCCCAAACAGGAGTGTGCTGTCCCTATCCAACACTGCACATGTGCAGTAGGACCAGCCAGGCAGTACAGCAGAAGACTGAGTGTGTGTGGAAAATCCATACACAATGCTTCTGCAAGCACAGAATGCTAGTCCAGCAACTCACCTATGTGGAAATGCACTTTTTGAACAGAAGCAGTGCTCATAGGTGAATTCCCAACCAATCTCCTGCATTCAAGAAGTACACAAGTTTGTCAGGCAATTTCCCAACGTTACCTTGACATGAATACACTTCCCACTACATTCGGCCAAATGTAGCACAGGACCAAACATTCGGCTACGATAATAAATATGGGCACAAAAAGCGAATCCCAGCTCTCCTGGCTCATGTCTAGCGCTAAAGGGAGCACTCAGGCTGGCTCGTAAACACAGTGATGCATAAATATGCATGAACATGGTGGAAACGATACCATGTTTTTCAAAAAAGAAGAAGACAAAAACGGCATTATGTTTACAACAAAACCCCTTGATATATACCTACGAGAAACAAATGCAGAATTAACGTATTTGCACGAGGAGCTAGACAGCAATATATAAATACTGTATATGTACATGGGATGACTCATTGCTGGAGATGTCAAAAGCCAGTCTCAGCAGGGATCCTGCACCATTAAATAGCAGCGGGAGAAGTTGTGCAGCTGTTTTCCAAAGCGCGGTAACCAGCAGATAACCTGGCTACCTTTGCCGAACTAGATACCGCTATTATCTGCTATAATACTACTATTATCTGCCCATGTTAGCATCTTTGGGTTAAGGAACTAACCACACAGATGCCTGTGAACAGTTTAGCTTATCCTGTACCCTTTCTGGAGTGGGTCTCAGCCTGCTGGATTTCCAAGACTTCTATAGCACCTGAAGAGTAGCAGCTGATCGAACACTACATTAGTTCAACATAGTCTAGGCCCTCACTTCTTTTCTAAGCCCTTCTGGGTATGCCCACTCTCCGTTTTAAATTAATTTTGAGAGTAGTTTTCAAATTATCCTGACTTCCCTTAAGGAACCCTGGGAATTGTAGTGTTGGGGAGAATATTGCCTCAGCTGGCAAGCCTCTTTAGAGAAGACCCACAATTCTTCCTCTGAAAGCAGCAACCACGAAAACCAAGTTGAAGCCAAACTTTCAAGGGAGAAATCATTCCTTTTCCGACATCTCTTAGCGCTTGCGCAGATCCTTAATTTGGTTCCTCTCTGCCTGTGAACAGGGTCCAGCTCCTCTGAACTTGCTAGCGAGGACACGAAGGCATGATTCTGCATCCCCACCTCTGAGATACATTTTCCCCCACTGACACTCATGTATTCAGCAGAAACAAAAAAATAAAAATAAAATGTCACTCGGAGGTAACTGCCCTGTCCAAATACACTTCGAAGTTACTTGCGAGAAAGACAGCTGATGCCATTTTATGAAAAGAACGCTGGGAAGGGCTCTCTCCAGGAAACTCTAAAAGGATAAAATTCACAAAACTAACAGCTCTCTCTCAAAAAAGGAAGCCACTACTGAAATCAGTGGGACGACTCCGATATTGCTGTCGCACGACATTCAGGGTAATCGTCGGTTGGTTGGGACCCCTGCGTACTCTACGTTTTTCCTACCCGCAAAGGTTTTACGCAGCACTGGGGTTGGGAGACAGGATGGAAATACAGATAGGCAGAGAGCAGCTGCAGACTTTATGCCGATGCAAAGGCAGAGAGAAACACAAATGCCCTGTGCTTCCCGTTCCTCAGCAGAAGGCACGAAGCAGATCTTTTCTTTTTGGACAAACCAGTGGAAAGTTGGCTTGCCGACACCATATTCAGCAGACAGTGCAGGAAATTAACCCATTAGGGCTCCAGACACCATAGCGGACACAGGGCTGCCACTGAAAATGGGATCCCTGTGTTGTGCCCAAGATAACCAATTAGGACTACAGACACTATAGCACACATGGCTTCCACTGAAAATGGGATCCTCGTGTTGTGCATGCTATAACCCATTAGGGCTCCAGACACCATAGCGGACACAGGGCTGCCACTGAAAATGGGATCCCTGTGTTGTGCCCAGGATAACCAATTAGGACTACAGACACTATAGCACACATGGCTTCCACTGAAAATGGGATCCCCGTGTTGTGCATGCCATAACCCATTAGGGCTCCAGATACCATAGCAGACACATGGCTTCCACTGAAAATGGGATCCCTGTGTTGTGCCCAAGATAACCAATTAGGACTACAGACACTATAGCACACATGGCTTCCACTGAAAATGGGATCCTCGTGTTGTGCATGCCATAACCCATTAGGGCTCCAGATACCATAGCAGACACATGGCTTCCACTGAAAATGGGATCCCCGTGTTGTGCATGCCATAACCCATTAGGGCTCCAGATACCATAGCAGACACATGGCTTCCACTGAAAATGGGATCCTCGTGTTGTGCATGCTATAACCCATTAGGGCTCCAGACACCACAGCGGACACAGGGCTGCACTGAAAATGGGATTCCCATGTTGTCAACTTCTCCTGTGGCTACGATGCCTAGTGAAAAACTCTCTATGTAACACCCCATGGCAAATACTCTGCTGCCACCACCAGCCAATGACACAGTGAGAGGACTGGGGGGACTCACAGCATTATATCATCTCGTGGGGAGCACCACTACATTGGGGGTGGGGAGCAGATGCAGGGCAGCCCCATCATTTCTGTTTGGCAGGGCAGCCCTGTTACTTGCCAATATCTCTCCCTGATTCCACCTCGGAGGTTTGTGAGAACTGCTAAACCATTGCAGAAATCAAGAGATACAGTAAGGAGAAAGACCTACACACACATATTACCCACTCCCCTTTTTTTTAATTGCAGGAGGGTCAGGAAGAAAGTGCCAGGACATTCCTAAACGAGTAATGTCCAAAAAAGATTACCGTATTTAAAAGATAATACCGCCCCAGGAGCTGCTGGGGACAAGGTTGTAGGAGATATACGCCACCATCAACAAGACGGAAGTCATTTTCGGACATGCATGTCTGCCACCATAGCAACCACGTTTTAAAATTATAAACTGCCTGATCAGCATAAAGCTATCTTCCGGGCAAAAAAGTCACCCGAACTCCCACCCTTACATGACAGGCTACCTGTGCTCCCTTTGCCCAATCTCAAAAGCAGAGTAGAGTCAGGAAAAACGGAATGAGAATAAGAAAAAAGGGAAGGAATTGGATAGGGTTTTACGTAAGTGGCTACTTTGCCACGCTGTAAACCGCACACGAGTTTTACATAGCGAGCTGTTTCTTTGAACGCATCCTCACCTCACAAAGATGCAACCTGCCTCAAGAGACTCCAACCCCTACCAAGAGCACGGTGAACACAGGGTTCTCGTGCCACAAGGCCAATGGTCAAATGTACTTAACAATGAAAAACTTGAATGCTACAGATCACCCAGAACTTTCACTGTACGGACCACACAGCACAAACGAGACACAAAGCTGTCCCCGCAGCAAGCGGCTATCGGGCGCTAACAGAACAAATGTGAGATCAGAATCAGGCCTATCTTGGTCGGAACCATGACAAAGTTTCCCCTTGTCAAAATCCCTCGGAGTTGAAAAGCATTTTCCCCAATGCAGGGGATTCACCCAGCTGCTTGGCATAGCCAAGATCAGTTATTTTTTTTTGTATTACAAAAACCAACCCCCGACTTCCACGAGAAGGGAATCTTCTGTTCTGTGCTATAGAAAATCCTCAGTAGAAAAAAAAGAAGAAGTCTCTTGTTCAGTGCAGCGGTCATGAGCTTTCCAGCGGAGTCCAGAGTCACTCCCACTTCTTGTTGTCATGCTTCTTCTCCGGATCCTTCCGAGGCCCCAGAGTGTTCCAAACCTCGGTGTACATCAGGGTCCCCACGAAGACAAAGAGGGTGCCGATCCAGTGCCAGGTGGTGAAGGGGTTCCTGAAGTACAGGATGGAGAAGATGAG
Organism: Gekko japonicus; assembly: GCF_001447785.1. Lineage (NCBI taxonomy): Eukaryota > Metazoa > Chordata > Lepidosauria > Squamata > Gekkonidae > Gekko > Gekko japonicus. Next base: position 119,134 of record NW_015176035.1, on the reverse strand, counting down.
GCTGACGAACTTCCGGAGCGTCACCACCAGCGTGACGGTGAGGGAGGTGCACTCGGTGGTCAAGATGAAGACACCCCGTATGCAAACGTATCTGAGAGGGGCAGAGTTAAGGGGACGCCAAAATAGGACAGGGAAGAGGTGAGGAGCCAGAAAAAAGAAATGCCATTTTGGAAAAAGAGGAAGGGGAATCTTCCTTGACGGGACACCAAGGGTGTGTTGACTGCGAGGAAGGGCTTATACCAGGAATCCCCAACGTAGTGCTAGTGGGTGACACCAACACTTTTCCTGGTGCCCAGCAAGTGTTTTTAGAAAGTGGCTAGGGCCAGGTGGGGCTATTGGCCATCGGAGATTTGACCATCTGTGCAGATTTTTAAAATATGTTTCTTTGGCTGGCACTGCCAACATAACACAACGATCTTCATGGTATAACTGAAATTAAGCTGTGGCAGCCATTTTGTGGCTGGCTCTGCCATATGCGGCAGCCATTTTGTGGCTGTGCCCACTACAGTGTGTCAGGATTCCAAAGGTGTTCACAAGTCTCAAAAAGGCGGGGAACCCCTGGCTTACACCTTTTCACAAACCTGATATTATTTTATGTTTCAGTACAAAATACAAACGTGTTCCTGCTTTCCCTCATGCTGTGGATTATTTAGGGAGGGAGCATATCAGAAACAGATGTTTGTGCCTCATAAGCCCTGAGCGGCAGAGGGGAACTAGACCCCACATTCTGATATCTAAACGCCCCTTTCCAAGACAAACACGTGGGGAGTCAGTGTTCCCTCTAAGCTGAGTTAGTGTGAGTTAGCTCATAGTTTTTTAGCCTCCAGCTCACAGATTTTTGTCTTCTCTCAGGAAGGAGGGATTCAGAGCAAACTTATTTCTGCAACAGGCAAATCGCTCGCTCACAGCTTTAATGCTAGTGGCTCACAAAGTACAATTTTTGTTCACAAGACTCCATAGCTTAGAGGGAGCATTGGTGGGGACGCTTCCTCCTTTACCCATGCCTAGAGATGTGAAGGCCCGGAAAAAAAACTGGAAAAATCAGGGGGGAAACTGTCCCCCCCCCTTTTCCTGAAGCCTTTTTTGTTTTTTTCCAAAAAATTGGAAAAATTGAAAAAAAGAAGAGAAAAGGGGGAAAAAAGATTATGGAACATTTTATTTTAACATGATGAATAAAATATTTTGAGACAAGGTGTTCAAATATTTTCCAAATCATTTCTAAAAAATATGCAGGGCTATTTTTGGGCAGGAACGCACAGGAACGGAGTTCCGGCTGGCTCCCAAGTTGGCCACGCCCAGCAAGAACTCATTAGCATAATAGGCCACGCCCAACAGCAGAAACTCATTAGGATTGGCTACATTAGCGGTGTGTGGCCTAACATGCAAAGGAGTTCCTGCTACAAAAAAAGCCTTGGGTTTTGACAACAAACAAGGTAAACAGAATAAGAAGCAAAAGGTGGGTGTGGCTGGATAACCACACTTCTGGTAACATGTGGGTGTGGCCTAATGTGCTAATGACCTGTGCTGTCAGGGGTGTGGCCCAATATGCTAATGAGTTCCTGCTGTTGGCTGTGGCCTATTATGCTAATGAGTTCCTGCTGGGCTTTTTCTACAAAAAGAACCCTGAAAATATGTATGGTATCAGATTGATCTAATTTCTGTGCACTGAGGACAAGCAAGTCCTAGGTGACCAACTAAACTCTCCAATGCAAGAACAAGATGCATTTCTTCCTTTAGGGGGTGCTGTTGTCACAAGAAAAGAAAAAGGTTTCAGGGTTTTTTTCTCTCATGTGAGTGGATATTCTGTTTTCAATAATTGTTTGGATACACTATATTTTTAATATGCTAGTTGTGATAATATCATGCCAAGTAAAAATGTCCATAGTCATATTTTATGTTCCTAAAGTAACAGAATGACTTTCAATCTGAAAAAGAAAAAAGAAGTGCTAATGTAGCATTTTGTTCAATTTTTCCGAAAATTTCCGTTTCCCCCGGGAAAAAACAGGAAAAACCTGTTTTTTTTCCCGAGCTTCAAAATTTCCGGAAATTTTACAGCTCTACCCACACCCGATGTATTGCAACAGCACATATTCCCCAACCACACCCAGAACATACGATCAGTCTTCCCCATCATCCTTTAAGAGGGGAGAACTGTACCTGCTGCGCGTCGGTGGGCAGACCAGCTGATTCTCCGCCACGCAGAGGCACGGATTGGTGCCTGCACCGAGGCTCGGTCTACTGATAAGAAATAACAGGCCGCGAGCCCATTTGGGGAAGTAAGTCTACCCAACTGGCCAGAGAAGCCCCAAGAAAAACAGTTGAAAATTTACCTCAGGGTGAGCCCCCCTCTCCCCAAGCTGCCGATAAAAAAGGATACTGAGTGATGACGTTCATGATGAGGTAGAACCACATGATGGGCAAGTTCATGCCCAACCCTGGGACTTGGAATAGTTCTGTTGAAAAGGAGAGAGAGAGAGAGAGACGCCATCTTTGGAAAACCAAGGACCTATTTCCCTCATGGCTCCAGCCCAGGGCTGCTTCCAGGTATTTTGAAAGGGCTGCCAAGTCCCCCTGGGGGGTGGGGAAACCCCCACCCAAGAGGCCCGTTCCCCAAAGCACGTGACGCGCCTGGCGTAAAACCCGCCACGCGGAGGTGATGCAATCGCGTTGGGCACGTTGCGGGGGGGGGGGAGGCTCTATCACCCTTGAATGATTGTCGCCCCGCCCCAATGTGCCTGACGCGATTGCGTCACTTCCGGGTGACGTGATCGCGGCGTGCACACAAAGCGTGCACACCAGGAGATTCCCAGGGACGTCCAGGACTCCCCCCGCTATTACGAAGGTGGGACTTGGCAACCCTATACTTTGATACCCCAAGAAAAGGATCCTCTCTCAGGCCTTTGCTGCCACCACTGGGATCCAAACCAGGCTCCTACACTGCCAGTCATGCAGGCGCCAAAGGGGATGGCAGCCCCCCTCCCTGGCTACGAAGAAGAAGAAGAAGAAGAAGAAGAAGAAGAAGAAGAAGAAGAAGAAGAAGAAGAAGAAGAAGAAGAAGA
>NW_015176035.1:80578-116024 GCF_001447785.1 Gekko japonicus | reverse complement strand
AACTCCTTTCCCTTCCCCTCCCCACAACAGACACCCTGGGAGATGGGTGGGGCTGAGAGAGCTCTTGACAGAAACTGCTCTTGAGAGAAGAAGAGACGGGATTTATACCCCGCCCTTCACTACCCAAAGGTGTCTCAGAGCGGCTTACGAACTCCTTTCCCTTCCCCTCCCCACAACAGACACCCTGGGAGGCGGGTGGGGCTGAGAGAGCTCTGACACAAACTGCTGTTTTTCAAGGACAGCCGTGCCAGAGCTTGTGACTGACCCAAGGTCATCCAGCCAGGTGCAAGTGGAGGAGTGGGGAATCGAACCCAGTTCTCCCAGATTAGAGTCCGCGCACTTAACCACGACACCAAACTGGCTACACCAAACTGATAGCTGGGAGTGACCTGAGACCTTGTGGGACATCGGCCCTTTCCTCACGGTGCCCCCCCCCCCCAAGCCAAGCAGTTACTTGGGTGGCTTAGCTGGAGAACCGCCCCCGCTCAGCTCACAGCTCCATTCACGTCGCCTTTCATTTCTACCCAATCCACATGTGGCTGCTTTATACTGAATTAGACTTTTGCTCCATCGCTGACAGTATTGTCGACTCAGGCTGGCAGCTGCTCTCCAGGGTCTCAGGCAGAAAGGTCCTTCCCATCACCTCCTGCCTGGTCCTTTTAACTGGAGATGCTGCTGGGGATTGAACCTGGGACCTTCTGCATGCCAAGCAGAGGCTCTTCCACTGAGCCACAGTCCCTCTTTACAGCTCTCCAGGGTCTCAGGCAGAGGTCTTTCCCATCAGGTCCCGCCTGGTCCTTTTCACTGGAGATGCCGGGGATTGAACCTGGGACCTTCTGCATGCCAAGCAGAGGCTCTGCCACTGAGCCACAGCCCCACTTCATGGCTCTCCAGGGTCTCAGTCTGAGGTCCTTCCCACCACCTAGTGCCTGGTCCTTTTGACTGGAGATGCTGGAGATTGAACCTGGGACCTTCTGCATGCCAGGCAGATGCTCTGCCCCTGAGCCACACCCCCTCTTTACAGCTCTCCAGGGTCTCAGGCAGAGGTCTTTTCCATCACCTCCTGCCTGGTCCTTTTTAACTGGAGATGCCAGGGATTTAACCTGGGACCTTCTGCATGCCAAGCAGAGGCTCTGCCATTGAGCCACGGCCCCACTTCATGGCTCTCCAGGGTCTCAGGCAGAAGTCCTTCCCATCCCCTGCTACCCGGTCCTTTTTAACTGGAGATGCCGGGGATTGAACCCGGGGCCTTCTGTATGCTAAGTAGATGCTCTATCAATGAGGCAGGGCCCCTTCCCAAAAGCCATATGGGTTGTTTCCAGCAATGACCAGGTAGATGCTTCTGAAAAGCTCAGCAGCAGAATCAGAAGGCAACAGTCCTCTCCTTTTCAGTTTTTTTTTTGTCAGTGGTCTCAGCTTCACAGCACTCTTTTGTACCTTGGAGTCAGGTATGTTGGCAATCGCAGTACCCTAGAGCCCCTGATGAGGGCGGGGATCCCCAGGTCCGGTTGCCCACCACTGCTGCAAGCGGTGGAAGGAGAAAGTTGAAGGGAGGGAAAGCCCTTGTGTACTTACCAGAAGTTTGTGTAGGAAGTGACAAAGGGGTATGTAACGATTCCTTGTTTGTGGGTGTGTGTCTTTTTTAAAGTTTGGTTGTATGTGATAGTCTAGAGTGCTTGAAGAGGCAAGGGTGGAGTGACAGAGAGAGGGAGGGGTTTTGGAAGTGATGCTGTGTGTGTATGTCTACCAGGAGTGACAGTTTGAGGTTTTGACAGCTGAAGAGTGACAGTTGAAAAAGACAGTTGTTAAGTTAAAGAGTTAAGGAGTTCGTTCTGGAGTTGGAGAGAGAAGCTGTCTTGTGGATGATATAGGAATTAGTTCTGTGTATGAAGAAGAGTTGAATGTATATGAAAGAAGGAAGTAAAGTTAAAGAGAAAAATAAAAAGTCTGAGTGACAGGTTAAAAAGAAACAGTAAACGCATACGGCCTAAGGAAAAAGTGTTACAAAGTTACATGCCAAAATCCCTGACTGTGTGAGAGAAACGTGTGAGAAAAACCAGTTGGAATTGTTCAGTATTTACCCATTCATAGATACAGAGTACTACCCTATAATTTAAGAATTATATCAATAAATCTTCTTTTATTTAAGTCTGCCAGCTCTGAAAGAAATAATTTCTCAGCAAACACATAGACCCTCATGAAAGCCTAAAACCTCGACCTACCTACCCAGTGACAGAAATATTATAGTATGAAGGTTTGGAAAGCCTTAAATTTCCTGGTGGCAGCCGGATATACACAGTAGAACAAAACATAAAGAACACTTTTAAAGTAAAACCAGACCTCCCCAGTAAAGGGGTCGTCACAGGGTACCTCTAGGAATCACCAGGACTCTTAAGGTTTTTCCATAGAGCTCCCGGCAATTCCTAGAGGTACCATGTATCACTTCCTGTACGAACTTCCAGGAAGTATCCTCCTGCAACACTGTGCCTCCCCACAACCCTCCCACTGGTTGCCAGGCAACCCTATATTAGCCATGAAAACAAAGCATTCTTTCAAAACTGGGGAAATGTAACCAGGGAGCTGAAGGGGGGGGTGCTAAAGGGGGATTGACTGTTACTCTTCCCTGATCAGAGGCCGCTTCTGGTTAGCTTGAGATAAGGAAGGATGCCGGTCCATCACTGCTTCCCGTTCTGTCCCCAAACAGTGAAGGCAGCGACTGAGGTCTGAGAGGAGAAGCCACAGCCCCGGATTAAGCCTCGACTGTTTAATGCTGCATGATTAGATCAGGAAAAACTGCTCGATTGGCAGCATGTTATCTAGACAAACTGCATCTGAGAAGTGCAATCCTGGCTTTTGAGCCCTTCCTGTATTAGCTGGTGCTCTTAGCTAACGGTTGACCAGGATGTGTTAAACCGCCGCCTCGCCGACACTGGGACACGGGGGCTTGCCTTGCAGTGGCTGACCTTCTTCCTCCAGGGTCGGGGATAGAGGGTGGCGCTTGGGAGGGAGCTATCCCAGCGACACCCACTTGCCTTGAGCAGGGCCAGGGCTTTTTTGGCCCCGGTCCCTGCCTGGTGGAACGAGCTCCTGTGTGAGATCAGGGCCCTGTGGGACCCTGCGAGATCTATTACAATTCTGCAGGGCCTGTAAGACGGAGCTCTTCCACCGGGCTTCTGGTTGAGGCAGTGGGCGTCCCCTTTAGACGGAGCTCTTCCACCGGGCTTCTGGTTGAGGCAGTGGGCGTCCCCTTTAGACGGAGCTCTTCCACCGGGCTTCTGGTTGAGGCAGTGGGCGTCCCCTTTAGACGGAGCTCTTCCACCGGGCTTCTGGTTGAGGCAGTGGGCGTCCCCTTTAGACGGAGCTCTTCCACCGGGCTTCTGGTTGAGGCAGTGGGCGTCCCCTTTAGACGGAGCTCTTCCACCGGGCTTCTGGTTGAGGCAGTGGGCGTCCCCTTTAGACGGAGCTCTTCCACCGGGCTTCTGGTTGAGGCAGTGGGCGTCCCCTTTAGACGGAGCTCTTCCACCAGACTTCAGGTTGAGGCAGCGGATGCCCCCTTTCTCAGGCTGGCCTCCACCTGCAGCCTGGATCCTGAGATCTCGAAATCTTAAAAGATCTTTTAAAAAACTTTAAGTCTTTAATACCATCAACCACTAATGCATCCGGTCTTTATTAGAGTTGTATGGCACTTAGGAGTTATATATTGTTTTTTATATTATTTTATATTGTTTTAACGTGGTTTTAATCGCATTGTGTTTTATACTGTCGGAACTCACCCTGAGCCCGTTAAGGAGAGGGCGGGATATACATCCAAACAAATAAATAAAATATCCAAGCAATACAGGCCAAGTCTTGAAAAGCACCAACTTACCGGACTGGGTGAAGAGCACCGCGTGCCTGTAGATGTCAGGAGCCAGGAGAAAGAAGCCGGGGATTGGCAGGGCGTGCTGTCGGACAGAAGAACAACGGGAGATGTTAAGCAATCCAAAACAGTCCAGTGGCGCCTGAGCGGTGGGTGTTGCCTTCTGACACACTTCCGGTGGTGTCAGGGGGTGTGGCATATGCTAATGAGTTATGCTAATGAGCTCCTGCACCTCTTTTTCTACGAAATGACCCCTGGCCGCACCCCATCGTTAACACACCCAGAACAGGCGATGCAGCAGAATAATCCATTCAGGGCGTTTAAATCCCACCACCCAACTGCAACGGTTATGGTTCGCGCGGGCGGGCAAAAGCAAGGGGGCAAAGCCTAAAGCCGTCAACTTTCCCAGCAGAGTAAATGCAGCTGGAGACTACAAGGTCAAGCATGAGATAGTGCTCAGTAGCTGGGCAGGGAAAAGCTGAGAACGAGGAGGAGGGCAGCCCTCCACATTCCAGATCCATGACAGGGCTACCTGTACGAAGGGTTTCGTGTGCTTACATTGTAGAACAAGGCTTCTTTCGAATGTTTGCCGAACTGCTTGTACAAGGTCTCCTGGAAGATCCCCATCCTGGCAGACATCAGGAGGGCGAACGTCAGTGCCGCGATGCCTGCAACACAACAGTGGCATGAATGGGCTTTGCACCCTGCTTCAAGCAGGAACATCCTGTGGCCGGAAGGAACATTCTAGGACCCACACAGCCCCCCCCACCTCCCCATGAGTAAACAGGGGTGCGTTCAGCTGTACATTGTCTGAGCGCACACCCAGCAAGTCATACACAATTATCCAACCAAGACCGAGCTCGTGGGAAACCAGTTCTGCCCATTCACAGCAGGGACTGGATTTGCACAGCACCCACTGGCTAGTAACCAGAACACCACAAACCAGCCTTCCCTCCCTACAGCGGTTCTGCTGCTATTTTTAAAATCCATTTTAATTTCTAAAATAAAAATCCACGATGGTGATGAACAAATGTTTAAATGAATCAGTATTGCCAACCTTCCCAATCTTTTTAAAAAGGAAAGACAGATACCCCCATTTTAAGATTACAGGGGGAAAGGCAATGAGCTGGGATCAGAAGGTGAATTCTTTCGCTGAATGGACTGTGAAAGATGAAAGAATCCAGGCTGGCAACAGAGGGCATCAGCCTGTAGCGGGTTTCCCCAACCTTTCGGAGCCTCTGGGCCTCTTTGGAATTCCGAGACAGCATAATGGGTGCCGCCACAAAAATGGCTGCCAGAGGGGGAGGTTTGTTGTTGTTCAGTCGCACAGTCGAGTCCGACTCTTCGCGACCCCATGGACCAGATCCCGCCAGGCCCTCCTGTCTTCCGCTGTCCTCTGAAGTTTGCTCAATTTCATGTTCGTTGCATCGATGACACTGTCTAACCATCTCGTCCTTTGCCGTCCCCGTCTTCTTTGACCCTCAATCTTTCCCAGCATCAGGGTCTTCTCCAGGGAGTGCTCCCTTCTCATTGGGTGGCCAAAGTATTTGAGCTTCATTTTCATTATCTGGCCTTCCAGGGAACAGTCAGGGTTGATTACTTTTAGGATTGACTGATTTGATCTTCTTGCAGTCCAAGGGACTCTCAAGAGTCTTCTCCAGCACCATAGTTCAAAAGAATCTATTCTTCAGCGCTCAGCCTTCCTTATAGTCCAATTTATAGCCATACATGACTACTGGGAATACCATTGCTTTGACCATGTGGACTTCTGTTGGCAGGGTGATGTCTCTACTTTTTATCATGCTGTTTAGGTTCGCCATCGCTTTCCTCCCCAGGAGCAGGCGTCTTTTAATTTTCATGGCTGCTGTCACAAAAAAGGGAGCGGTGGCGCAGGCAGTACAACGCCTGCTATTAACTTCTATAGCGAACAGCCATAATGGCTGTTCGAATCCCCACCGCGGCCGGAGTGAGCTACCGGCCCCCAGTCCCAGCTCCCGCCAACCCAGTGGCTCGAAAGTAAATTACAAGTAGAGAAATGGGTACCTGCCTTAGTAGGCAGGGAGCACCCTTCCTCCTGGTTCTGTGCCAGGAAGGATTGTCGGCGGCAGCAAGTGAAGCGGCAGCGATTGTCGGCGGCAGCGAGAGAAAGCGGCGGCGGCGGAAAGAACATGGCGGCATCGGTTATCCGAGGAGGCGACGATCAAAGCAGATGGAGGCGGAGCCAGGCGACGCAGATGCGAGACGACGCAGCGCGGCTAGGAGCCCGACGGGACGTGCAGCCGCAAAAAGCCGCAGTCCGAAGCAGTGCGCGCTTTTTCGTGAATTCTGTCACTACTTCCACGACTTCCCCTTCTATTTGCCAAGGAGTGATGGGGCCAGATGCCATGATCTTAGTTTTCTTGATGTTGAGCTTCAAGCCCACTTTTGCGCTCTCCTCTTTGACCCTGAGCAAGAGGCTCTTTAGGTCCTCTTCCTTTTCTGCCATTAGAGTGGTATCGTCTGCATATCTGAGGTTGTTGATCTTTCCCCCTGCAATCTTAATTCCCGCTTGTGATTCATCCAGGGGAGGAGGGGGAGGAGCCAACCTCAAAATAGCAGGGTCACGTACAAGTAAGGCTGACAGATCTGGGTTGGGAAATACCTGGAGATTTGGGAGGCGGAGTCATGGGAGGACGGGGTTTGGGGAAGGGAGGGGCCTCAGTATGGTAAAAAGGTAAAGGTAAAGGTTCCCTTGCTCGAAAGCCAGTCGAGTCCAACTCTAGGGTTGCGGTGCTCATCTCCGTTTCCACACCGAAGAGCCAGCGCTGTCCGAAGACGTTTCCGTGGTCATGTGGCCGGCATGACTAAACACCAAGGCGCACGGAAAGCTGTTACCTTTCCACCGAAGCGGTACCTATTTGTCTACTCGCAATTTCTTGCTTTCGAACTGCGAGGCTGGCAGGAGCTGGAACTAGAGACGGGAGCTCACTCCGTCACGCGGCAGCTTGGGTCTCGAACTGCTGAACGACCGACCTTCCACAGCCGGCAGTACAGCGTCTTAACCACTTGAGCCACCGCAGCTCCTCAGTATGGTATAATGCCACACAGTCCACCTTCCAAAGCAGCCATTTTCTCCAGGGGGGCTGATCATGGTTGCCCGAAGATCAACTGTAATGGCAGGAGGTAGGCGACCCTCCCTACAAGGGACCAGGCAAGCAGTTATTTAAAAGCCAGGATCAGACCTACAAGACTGTTTGTTATTTTGGTTCAGGAACAAAAACAAAACAAAAAAGCCCCCAACTAAAAACACAAAAAGCTGCCTGCCCGCCCCCAAAACAACAACAACCCCCCCCCTCATTTTACAAAGAGTTTCAGATACATTTCCCACTGTTGCCCCCCAAGCACCAAGAAGACAGAACATCACTGCCCCAGACAGAGCGTTCCATCCAATGCTCCTTCTAAGCTGTGGAGTCTTGTGAGCAAAAATTCTACTTTGTGAGCTACCGGCATTAAAGTTGTGAGCGAGCAATCGGGCTGCTGCATACATTAGTTTGCTCTGGAGCCATCTTTCCTGAGCTAAGACAAAAACGTGTGAGCCGGAGGCTAAAAAACTGTGAGCTAGCTCACACTCACTCAGCTTAGAGGGAACACTGCTTCCATCTATACCTTGTGGCTAATAACCACTGAGGGACCTCTGCTCCAGATGTTTATCCAGTCCCCTCTTGAAACTATCTATGTCTATGAAGTTGTCCTACGGCAGGGAATTCCACGTGTGAATGACTTCTTGGGGGAAGGACGTCCTTTTATCGGTTCTAAGCCTACCGCTCCTTAATTTCATGGAGCACCCACGAGTTCTCGTCTTGTGAGCGAGGGAGGAAAGGACTTCTTCCTCTGCCTTCTCTATCCCGTGCATAATTTTGTAGACCTCGATCGTGTCGCCCCTCATATAGAAGCCCACCTTCTCAAAGGACTGACTTTGTGTCTCTTGTAACCAGGCCCGTAGTCAGGGGTTTTTTAAGCCAGGGGGCATTTAGTTCTCTTAGGAGGCACTGGCTAATCAAATTAATCTGGGGGAGAAGGTCAGATGACCTGGGATGGATGGGAAGTCAGGGGGGGCCTTGCCAGCACGTCAGGGGGCCTAGCCCCGAGATGTCCTACTGTAGCTATGGGCCTGCTTGTAACTCACGGGGGTGCCTTTAGGTACCGCTTCGGTGGGAAGGTCACAGCGTTCCACACGCCTTGGCGTCTAGTCATGTCGGCCACATGACCACGGAAAAAGTCTTCGGACAGCGCTGGCTCTTCGGCTTGGAAACGGAGATGAGCACCGCCCCCTAGAGTCGAGTTTGACTGGCTTTCGAGCAAGGGGAAACCTTTTATCATGAGTGGGAGGAGGTACCTGTGAATTCCCTGCATCGTGCAGGGGGTTAGACTAGATGACCCTGGAGCTCCCTTCCCACTCTAAGGTGTCTTATGTTTTCAAGATCTCAGGGGGGGGGGTATGAGCTTTGACTCTTGACAGCTGATACCTTGAAAAGCTGGTTGGTTGTTCAGCTGCTACTGGATTCGAACCCAGCTCTTCTATGGCAGACCAACAGGGCTGCCTTCCCCAAACTATCCTGGTGAATTCAAGCTCTGCACGCCCACAGAGGGAGAGGGGCTCGGTCTTCGATCGGCAGCTGAGATCTTGGGGGAAGGGGGGGGAGGCAGAATTCCTTACCACTTGCCTTGCAGACATGAAGGTGCAGGTGAAGATGCCCAACGACACGAGGGCTATGGAGGCGTATTTGTAGACGCTATACCTGCGTGAAGAGAGCGACACAATATCTTTTGAAGAAGAAGAGATTGGATTTATACCCCGCCCTTCACTACCCAAAGGAGTCTCAGAGCGGCTGACCATCTCCCTTCCCTTCCCCTCCCCACCACAGACAACCTTGTGTGGTAGGCGGGGCTGAGAGAGCTCTGAGAGAACTGTGACTGACCCAAAGTCACACCAGCAGCCGCATGTGGAGGAGTGGGGAATCAAATCCAGATGCTCTAGGCTGATCTTGCACTGAACAGGGGGTTGGACTAGATGGCCTCTATGGCCCCTTCCCGCTCTGTGATTATAGTCTTCATGGTTTTCAGGAACATATGCTCAACATAATATTTTGCTTATTTACTATTTTGGTTTTCCTTTATTTATATCCTGCTTTTCTAAGAGCGCAGACTCTCATCTTCTAATGATTCCCCACTCCTCCACATGCAGCTGCCGGTGTGACCTTGGGTCAGTCACAAGTTCCCTCAGAGCTGTTCTCTCAGGAGCAGTCCTCGAAAGAGCTCTCTCAGCCCCGCCTCCCTCACAGGGTGTCTGTTGTGGGGAAGGGAAGGGAATGGAGATCAGGAGCTGCTCTGAGACTCCTTCAGGTAGTGAAGGGCGGGGTATAAATCCAGTCTCCTCCTCCTCCTCTACTTAATCCTCACAACAACCTCGTGAGGTACGTTAGGCCGAGAGACTGCGATGGGCCCAAAGTCCCCTGGAAGGATTCCGAGGGAGAGCGAGGGAGTCAAACCCAGCCATTCCCCCCCCTTTTTAGTGTATATATTTTATTATTTTCCAACATAATATAGTACTTTACCATATTGTGTAATAATATAATAGTTATGAAATGTTCACCAGAACACACAACAACTCACTAAAGTAACGAGTAAGTCGCCCTGAGCCTGCCTCGGTGGGGAGATGCAGAATATACATTTAAAAAATAAATAAATAAAATAAAATAAATCTTATAATAAACTTTAACCAAATTTCAAAAATATCACATAGTTCCATATTGAGGATCTTTAGAAATTATGTCATTTCCCACCACATATAGCTTAAACGAGGATATCAAGTTGTCATCAATTTAGATTCATAAAGATCTGGGGATGACTTAGAAGTTGTATGGGCAACTTTTACTCATGAGAAACTGATCCCAGAGTCTACTTTGCCATTGCTCAACAGCAGGTGGATTCTTGTCCGTTCATTTTGCAGCCACTGTTGATCCAGTTCCTAGCCTGGTGTTCTATTCTTTTCCAGATTGAAAGTCATTCTGTTACTTTAGGAACATAAAACATGACTATGGACATTTTTACTTGGCATGAAATTATCACAACTAGCACATTAAAAAATATAGTGTGTCCAAACAATTATTACAAACAGAATACCCACCCACATGCAAAAACAAAACTGAAACCTTTTTTCTTTTCTTGTGACAATAGCACCTCCTAAAGGAAGAAATGCATCTTGTTCTTGCATTGGAGAGGTCAGTTTGTAACCTAGGACTTGCTTGTCCTCAGTGCACAGAAATTAGATCAATCTAATACCATACATATTTTTTAGAAATGATCTGGAAAATATTTGAACACCTTGTCTTAAAATATTTTATTCATCATGTTAAAATAAAACGTTCCATAATCATTTTTTTTTCATTTTCTTTTCTTTTTTCAATTTTTCCAACTTTTGGGGAAAAAACAAAAAAGGCTTCAGGAAAAAAACGGGGGAAACCCCCCCCCAAATTTTTCCGGGTTTTCCCCGGGCCTTCACATCTCTAGCTCTAACCACTCCACCGCACCACCCCTTATATTTTACACAGCGCTTTAATTTGGTCAAAGTGTGTCTCGCGTGTGACTGTGGGGCAATCCTAGCAACATGCCGCTCTGCCGGATAATGATTTAAAGTGGTTTATAAGGAGGATGCCGCAAAGCCAGCAAACACCGCTTACCTTTTCTTCAAAATAATGATGCCCAGCGCCATGCTTGCGATCAAAGACCCCTGAGAGGCAGAGAAAGAAGCCAATGCAAAGTTGGTGTCCCGTTTCATAATCAGCAAAAAGCCTGCTCAATAGAGAGAGGCCTCCCAGGTCCTTGGAACTGGCCGCCCTTAAGCAGCGGCTCGACAGACACTCGTCAGGGATGCTCTCAGCTGATCCTGCACTGAGCAGGGGGGTGGACTAGATGGCCTCTAGGGCCGCCTTCCAGTTCTGGGATTCTAGGATCCTATGATTCTAAGGTCTTCACCTTCATGCCCCACCCATGAAGCCACACTTTGCCAGCTCCTGTTGGGCGAATATGCTGAACTAGTTGGACTGTAGTCTGACCGCACCAAGAAATTCAGATGCTCCAGTAAACATGCGTAAAATAGCCCCGACCTGGATAGCCCAGGTTATCCCGATCCTGTCAGATCCCGGAAGCTAAGTAGGGTCGGCCTTGGCTAGTATTTGGAAGAGCGACATCCAAGGAATACCAGGGTTGTGATGCAGAGGGAGGCAAGGGCAAACCACCTTTGAAACGTCTCTTGCCTTAAAGAAAACACAAGTCTAGCTCGACACCTAGTGGTGCAGAACGCTAAAAGATCTAGAACTTCTGCTGCCGGACAATCTTAGGATCTCCTGGCTACACTACACACAATGCCATACGATAATGATTTATTATTGCATAAAATACGGTTCACATTTCCCTCTTCTGGTGGGAGACCACCAAGGAGCTGTGGCTCTTGCCTGCCAATGCTCAGCTGACCAGAGAGTGGAAACTGGGACCAAAGGGGGGGTGAGATCAGGAGAAAAATGTAAAAAGAAAAATAAGGCCTCAACTACTCACAGGAAGTTCTGACCACAGAGTTCGTGATGTTTCCTAGAGCTACCAGGAAGTGACGAGGGGCAGTTTTAGCCATCCCCAGAAACTCTATGGTAATCTTACCACAGAGTTTCTGGCGGTTGCTAGCGCCACCCTTGTCACTTTTGGATAGTGCTAGGAATCTATGGTCAGAACTTCCTGTTAAGTAGCCAAGGCCTTGTTTTTCTTTTTGATTTTAATCCCGGGCTGCCCCCCTACCCACCCACCCCGCCGCAACCCTCCCGCTGGTTGCCAGGCACCGCTTGGCGACCCTCGCGTAAAAGGATGGGACTCACCGATCTAAATATCATGTGCAGCGGCATTGCAATGTTCAGGTTGAGGGCGTAGTTGTTCACCACGCTGACTGTGAAGAACATGGCCACCATGACCAGGTAGTACCTGGAACGCAAATACAAGGGATTGGCCTGCGAATTTGGATCCAGGGTGTGGAGGAAAGGAAAAGGGTTTTTTTATAGATGGATATTTTAGACAACCTAGCAGTTCGAAAGCAAGACATTGCAAGTATGGTGCCTACGGGCACCATGATGCCCACTGACATCTTTCCTGGTACCCGCCAAGTGCTTTTAGAAAGTAGGTAGGGCTAGGCAGGAATTTTGCCTAGCAGGGCTTCTGACTGGCTTTGCAGATGAAAAGACATCGTGTTAAACAGATCTTGTGCCTGAAATGTTGAAGAGGTACTATTAGAGCGGGGGGGGGGGGACACCAAACTTGCTCAGTGTAAGAGCCACACAGAATAAACGTCAGATGTTTGAGAGCCTGCAACACATGAACAAATATTATATGTCTTGTAATACTGGGGTTGGACTAGATGACCCTGGAGGTCCCTTCCAACGTTATGATTCTGCGATTACACACACGTTTTTATTGGAAAATATGCAAACTTGCTTTTTATTAATATCAAACAAGACTGCCAAAAATAAAAACAAAAGGGGTAAAAACAGATATTGATCATGATATTTATTTGTTCAATGATATTTATTTGTCTAAGAGAGAGGTGGAAAGAGAGAGAGAGAGACAGAGAGAAAGAAATAAAAAAGGAAATAGATGGGGGAAGGAAGAAAAGAGAGAAAAAAAGAAAAAGGTGGAAAGAAAGCAAATAGATGGGGGAGGGAGCAAGGAGGGGGGGAGAGAGAGAAATAATGATAATGAGAGAGATAATGATATTTATTTGATATTTATTTGCTAATGGTATTTATTTGTCTAAGAGAGAGGTGGAAAGAGAGAGAAAGAAACAAAAAAGGAGATAGATGGGAGAAGGAAGAAAAGAGACAAAAAGAGAAAAAGGTGGAAAGAAAGCAAATAGATGGGGGAGGGAGCAAGGAAGGGGGGGAGAGAGAGAAATAATGATAATGAGAGAGATAATGATATTTATTTGATATTTATTTGCTAATGGTATTTATTTGTCTAAGAGAGAGGTGGAAAGAGAGAGAGAAACAAAAAAGGAGATAGATGGGGGAAGGGTGAAAAAGAGAAAAAGGTGGAAAGAAAGCAAATAGATGGGGGGGAGCAAGGAAGGGGGGAGAGAGAGAAACAAAGAAAGCAGATAGATGGGGGGAAGGAGTGGGAGGGAGAAAGAAAGAGAGAGAGAAAAAGAAGCAAAGAAAGAAAATAGATGGGGAGCCTGCCGGGAGCCGCACAATATGTGTGAAAGAGCCGCATGTGGCTCCCGAGCCACATTTTGGCCACCCCTGTATTAGACTTACACGTCACCTCCCTCCCTGACATCTTGTGGTTGGCTGTGCCTCCCGTGGCAGCCATTTTGCGATTTGCTCCTCCTCCTGTGACAGCCATTTGGTGATTGTGACCGATGGTCTGTGTCAGGATTCCAAAAGTGTCCACAGGCTCAAAAAAAGGCAGGGGTACCCCTGTGTTTCGATCTACAATACCTGATTGGTATAGCAGGCCGTTTCCTTCCAAAGTCGGCTTCGAAGATGAAGCCCTCGATGGCTATGAATAAGAACTGGGCAGAGGTGATTAAGTTCCCACATCCTGGAAATTCCCTGCATTTGTTGGGGAGAGAGAGAGACACAAAAAACACCAAATTATGCACACATATTTCTTGTAATATCCTTGCAACAGAGAGAATCCTAGAATCACAGAGTTGAAAGAGGTCCTACAAGCCATCTACTCCAACCCCTTACTCAGTGCAGGATCAGCCTAGAGCAGCGGTGGCGAACCTATGTCACGAGTGCCAGAGGTGGCACTCAGAGCCCTCTCTGTGGGCACGTGTGCCATCGCCCCAGCCAGGCCCAGACCATCATTCAAGTGTCGAATTCTCTGCCAAATAATTTTAAGTAAATGAAAGCATTTGGGATTGCTTTCCTTACTATGTTTGGATCCTCTTAAGTTAATGTAGGAGTTGTTTTTTCTAAAGTAAAACCTCCGTATCCAGGTTAAATTGCCGTGTTGGCACTTTGCCATCAATAAGTGGGTTTTGGGTCGCAGTTTGGGCACTCGGTCTCTACAAGGTTCGCCATCACTGGCCTAGGGCGTCCCGGACAAAGGTTTCTCCAGCCGCTGCTTGAAGACAGCCAGGGAGGAGGGGGAGCTCACCACCTCCCCAGGCAGCCAATTTCACTGCTGCACAACTCTGACTGTCAAAACAGATTTTCCTAAGATCCAACTGGTACCTTCCCGCCCTTAATCTATATATCTAAAAGCCAAGGCGCCCCCCGCGTGCGGATATCTAAATCCGTACATTGGGGGCACCTGGGGGGCAGGGAGATTTTCCTGCACATTTGGGGCAATCCCCAGATGTGCAGAAAAAACTAAAAACTGTAAAAAAAACTATAGGAGGGATACTTAAATCCCCCCAAAAGTAAAGGAGCGTTCCCTGCACATGCACAGGGAACGCTCTGAGAAGGCTTCACTGCTGCCACCGCCACAGGGTACGGGGGGCGGGAGAAGGCTTGGTGGGCTGGCCTTGCCGCCACCGCTGCTGGGGAGGGAAGCTTGACAGGGCATTTGGGACAGGTCTATTCCCATAAACTGGAAGGCACTTGAAAAGGGAAATGGGAAGGGAGAAACATCAAGTCTGTCCCGCCTTTCTCCCCAATTTTTTATTTTGCTGTCAAGTCACAGCTGATTTATGGCAACCCCACAGGGTTTTCAAGGCAACAGACGGTCGGAGTTGCTTTGCCAAACTGACACTGCCTGCCTCCACATCACAACCCTGGCATTCCTCCGTGGTCTCCCATCCAAATCCTGACCAGGGCTGATCTAGCTTCGCTTCCGAGATCTGATGAGATCGGGCGAGCCTGGGCCATTCAGCTCAGGGCATCCTTCCTAGTGGGGACCCAAAACACCTTACATGGGTTCGACTTTCCTCCATTTTATCCTCACAACAACCCTGTGAGGTAGGTTAGGCCGAGACTGTGTGACTGGCCAGAATCATAGAATCGCCGAGTTGGAAGGGGCCATACAGGCCATCTAGTCTAACCCCCTACTCAGTGCAGGATCAGCCTAGAGCAAGGGTGTCAAACATGTGGCCCAGGAGCCAGATCAGGCCCCCGGAGGGCTTCTATCAGGACCGCAAGGATCTGGCTGTCTCCTGCTTCTTCCTCCAGTTCTGCTGCTGCGCCATAGCTTTCTTTCCCAGACTCTCTCAATTGCTCAGGAGAGATAGATAGACAAGCTTCTGCTCCCTGCACTGGGCTGGGGCAACAGCACAGACATTTTGATGCAATAATTCAGAGCAAAGAAGTGTCAGTTATCAGAGACTGTTAAATAAACAAAATATTGCAAGACTGCTAATGTTTCGGGCATGTTTTTATTCTAAGTTAAAAAAAAACCCCAAACCTTTGTGTTTGTGTCCTCTATCAAGTTTATATCTCCGCTCCCTGGCATTACATTTTATGGCACACATGGCCCGGCCCGACAAAGTCCAACTGATGTCAAATACGGCCCTCCATAACAAATGAGTTTGACACATGGGTGGAAATTACCAGGGAGTCGATACCGGCTAAATATCAGGAGAAACTCCCTAACTGTAAGAGTGGTTGAGCAGTGGAACAGTCTGCCTCGGGAGATGGCGGATGCTCCTTCGCTGGACGTTTTCAAGCAGAGGCTGGACGACCATCTTTCGGGTATGTTGCAGGGCTATCTTTCGGCTCTGCTCCTGCAGAGTGCAGGGGGTTGGACTAGATGATCTGCAAGGTCCCTTCCAACTCTATCGTTCTATGATTCCATGACACCCCTGGCCCAGAGCACCCCTGCTTCTAGACTGCCAGGGAGGGGGAGCTGTCAAACTCAGGCCTCGTTTGCCGTGTAATTTTCCTCCGTTTGCTGTACTGTCTGGAACTCAGTGCCACGTTTCATTTCTTTGCTGGGAATCGGGGGGAGTGTATGAGTGGGTGCGTGGAGCCGCTTTGCCGAGAGTTGCCCTAGCTTGGAACTGCGTCCATTCGGGGGCCTCTCCACTGTGAGAAGAATGCATGCTTGACCTTGAGCGCTGGACACAGGGCCAGATACTGCACCAGCCAGCTTGCAGGTGCTGAGGGAGGGTTATCATAGTCATCGTAGATTTCGGCGGGCTGAACGTAGGGGTGTAATATAGGGGTGGCCAAACTGCGGCTCGGGAGCCACATGCGGCTCTTTAAACATAAGAGACGCCAATGTTGGATCAGGCCAAAGGCCCATCCAGTCCAACCCTCTTTCACACATATTGTGTGGCTCCCGGCACGGCAGCTGAGGAACTGAAGGGGTCTTCCCTTCCCCAGTGTTCCCCTCCCTCCCCATCTATTTGCTTTCTTTTGTTTCTCTCTCTCTTTCCCCCTCCCCTCCTCCCCCATCTATTTCCTTTCTTTCCTTCTCTTTTTCTCTTTTCTTCCCTTCCTTCCTTTCTCTCTCTCTTCCTTCCTCCTCCCCCATCTATTTCCTTTCTTTCCTTCTCTTTTTCTCTCTTCTTCCCTTCTTTCCTTTCTCTCTCTCTTCCTTCCTCCCTCCACCCTCCCCCACCTATTTGATTTATTTTGTCTCTCTCGCTTTCTCCTTCTCTCTTTCTTTCCACCTCTTTCATTCTTTCTTTCCATCTCTCTCTCTGACAAATAAATATCATTAGCAAACAAGTGTTACTGGACATATAAATATCGTTATCAATATCTCTTTTTACCCCTTTTGTTTTTATTCTTCGCAGTCTCGTTTAATGTTGATAAAAAAACAAATCTGCATATTTCCCAATCAAAACGTGTGTGTGATATTTGTTCATGTCTTGAGGCTCTCAAACGTCTGACGTTTATTCTATGTGGCTCTTACATTAAGCGAGTTTGGTCACCCCTGGTGTAATAGCTATGCAGCTATTACCTCAGCTTTTATATGGTACACAGGATGGGCCTTGGAGAATTCCATTCTTTGGAAATCTCCCAAAACAAGTTTACGCGTAGGCGTCGTGTTGTCCCGCCTTCAATACCCTCTGCGATGACAGGAATGGAATTATCTTCACCCCGGATGACAACCTTAAGTTTATGAAATAACCATCCATTTTTGGCTGAAGACTGTTTTCCATACGGCTTCTGAACTATTAACTTCGGCATATGGGGACACGAAGGATAGGTCTTGGTGTGGTTTTGTTATCTGAGGAGAGCGGCCAATCTTGGTTTCTCAGATGACTATTTAAGATCTCTTGGATTTCATACTGCTAAATCTCTTATCAAGCAAAGACTGCTAGGTCGGTAGGTGCAAGCTGATATGGGTAGGACAGGTGACTTAAAAATCTCTGGGATTTATAAACAGCTATTCCACCCACCTTGGATATTGTCTTCGCCTTTTGTTAATCTAAGTAATCCTAAATATAGAAAGGCTTTTACTAGAGCACTAGGAAAAGATCAACAACCTCAGATATGCAGACGATACCACTCTAATGGCAGAAAGTGAAGAGGACCTAAAGAGCCTCCTGCTTAGAGTAAAAGAGGAGAGCGCAAAACTGGGCTTGAAGCTCAACATCAAAAAAAACTAAGATTATGGCATCCGGCCCCATCACTCGAAAATTTAATGTTATCTCTCTGTACTTAATGTATTACGATGACGTTTGAAATTTCATAAACAGTTATTTTAAAAAATGTGTATTAGGAAAAACTGGATCTCCGGGAAAAATTTTTTACAGTCAGAGTTGTTCAAGAGTGGAATTGGCTGCCTGGGGAGGTGGTGAGCTCCCCCTCCCTGGCCGCCTTCAAGCAGCGGCTGGACGAACCCTTGTCAGGGATGCTCTAGGCCAGTGATGGCGAACCTTTTAGAGACCGAGTGCCCAAACTGCGACCCAAAACCCACTTATTGATCGCAAAGTGCCAACACGGCAATTTAACCTGGATACGGAGGTTTTACTTTAGAAAAAACAACCCATACATTAACTTAAGATGATCCAAACAAAGTAAGGAAAGCAATCTCAAATGCTTTCATTTACTTAAAATGATTTGGCAGAGAATGCGACACTTTAATGATGGTTTGGGCCTGGCTGGGGCGATGGCAGGCGTGCCCACAGAGAGGGCTCTGAGTGCCACCTCTGGCACCCGTGCCATAGGTTCGCCACCACTGCTCTAGGCTGATCCTGCACTGAGCAGGGGGCTGGACTAGATGACCTCTATGGGACCTTCTGACTCTGTGATTCTGTTCTATGAAGTCAAGCCTAGGATATTATTCCTGGACGTAAGATGCTCTGGATGCATCAGCCACTGAGATTTCAGATACGGCCCTCCTGAGGTACCTACCCAGCTGTTACAGGTTCCATTAAGTCAACCACTATGTATTCGTGGATCTGAGAATGTGGACACCGTTTGCCATTATTTATGATCACTGTTACTTTTGTTCAGTTTTTTAGAGACAAGAGTCCGGGTGTGCCAACGGGGTTCACCGTGGCAAACGACTTGTGGAAATTAAAATATCCACCGCGCCTCCCCAATAAATTTGTTACCTGCAGGGCCGTTTGATTTGCGCAGGAGCTCTGCAGGTGGGAAACTGACTACCGTTTTTACGGCTTCGCGTGTTTGTTCTGTTTTAAGCAGTGCCATTTTTTTATACTGCCGTAACGACCTGCGGTTAAAACCAATAAAACCTGTGATTGCATTTTCCTAAGAGAGAACAAATCTGAGGACTTAGGCAGACGGTGAGAGGGAGGGTCCTTTCTTACACGCCCCGGGGGAAACGCTGATCACCACTTTGGGGTCAGGAAGCAATTTCCCTCCAGGTCAGTTTGGCCAGGGAGCCTGGAGGGTGGGGTTTTTGGGGGTTTTTTTGCCATCTTCTGGGCATGGAGCAGGGGTCACTGGGTGTGTGTGTGTGTGGGGGGGAGGTAGTTGTGGATTTCCTGCATTGTGCAGGGGGTTGGACTAGATGACCTCAGAGGTCCCTTGCAACACTACAATTCTATGGCTGGGTGGAACTAAAGAAATCTGAGCAGCCAGGGAGATATCGTAGCTGAAAAATCATAGAATCACAGAACAGAATCATAGAGTTCAAAGGGACCTCCATAGTCATCTAATCCAACCCCCTGCACAAGGCAGGGAATTCACAAATACCTCCCCCCTCCGCACCCTCAGTGACCCCTGTTCCATGCCCAGAAGATGACAAAAAACCTCCAGGATCCCCAGGCAAACTGGCCTGGAGAACAATTGCTTCCTCATCCCAAAGTGGCAATCGGCATTTCCTTGGGCATGTCAGAAAGGGCCACGAGAACTAAGCCCTGAGGCGACCCTCCCTTCTCGCGTTCTGCCCAAGTTCACCGAATCAGCATTGCTGTCCGAAGGCCATCTAGCCTCTGTTTGAAAGCCTCCCAAGAAGGAGAGCCCCCCACCTCTTGAGGAAGCCTGTTCCACTTAGGAACCGCTTTTTTTTTCTGCCTGTCAGGAAGTTAACATAAGAACATAAGAGACGCCAATGTTGGATCAGGCCAAAGGCCCATCCAGTCCAACACTCTGTATCACACAGTGGCCAGAAATACCAGCGGCCCTCAGGAGGTCCAGCAGTGGGGCCAGGACACGAGAAGCCCTCCCACTGTTGACCCCCCCAAGCACCAAGAAGACAGAGCATCACATGCCCCAGAGTCCCTATCTATACCTTGTGGCTAACAGCCACTGATGGACCTCGGCTCCATATGCTTATCTCATTCCCTTTTGAAGCCATCCATGCTTGTAGCTGCCACCACTTCCTGTGGCAGTGAATTCCATATGTTAATCAGAGCTCAAAAATATATATATTCCGCAGGTTAGGAAAGACACAAACAGGTATAGGAAAAAGCCTGCATGGTTAACAAATAAAGTAATGGAAGCTGTAAAAGGTAAAAAGGATTCCTTTAAGCAGTGGAAAGCTGGTCACAGTGAGGCTGATAAAACGGAACACAGGCTATGGCAAACAAAATGCAAGTCTGAGGTCAGGCAGGCAAAAAGGGAATATGAGGAGCATATAGCAAAAAATATAAAAACCAACAATAAAACTTTCTTCAAATACATTGTTCTTCCAGAGGTTTAGCCGAAAACTCTTCTGATTTAATTGCAACCCGTTGGTTCGATTCCGACCTTCCAGGGCCACAGAAACAACTCCGCACCATCCTCTCTACGACAGCCCTTCGAGTCCTTGAAGACGCTGATCAGATCTCCTCTCAGACGTCTCCTCTCCAGGCTAAACAGACCCAGCTCCTTCCGCCTTTCCTCATAGGAAACCTTTCCTCATAGGTTTCCAAGGTGGAAGCCACAGCCCGGTCCCTGGTGAACTCCATCCACACATTCTAAGACCACAAACAACAGAAATTGCACCAAGGCCATCAGAGGCCCTGCCAAGGAAAAATGTTATTCTGCAGTCTTGCCTTGTGTCAACACTGCCAAACAAGCAGATGACAGATTGTCCACATTCATGTCAACACACCCAAAAAGAGCTGTGTACCCAACGATGTCAACAGCCATTCGAGACAGGTGCGTTTATCGCAACAGGCGACGCCACCGCTCAGGCCGGCCAAGAGAATTTAGAGGTTGCTCTTGCACAATACACTGGCCAGACAACTTTGCCGAGCAAATTAAGAGTCGGGAAGTGACACGCGGAACTGGTCAAGGAGCGGACAAACTGTTTCTCCTTTTTTACATCTGACATAGAATCATAGAGTTGGAAGGCACCGCCAGGGCCATCTAGTCCAACCCCCTGCACAAGGCAGGGAATTCACAAATACCCCCCCCCCCATGACATGTATTCAAGAAATGGCAGGCAAGGCTGTGGCTCAGTGAGAGAGCCTCTGCTTGGCATGCAGAAGGTCCCAGGTTCAATCCCCGGCATCTCCAGTTAGAAAGGACCAGGCAGGAGGTGATGGGAAAGACCTCCGCCTGGGACCCTGGAGAGCTGTAAAGAGGAGCCGTGGCTCAGTGGCAGAGCCTCTGCTTGGCATGCAGAAGGTCCCAGGTTCAATCCCCAGCATCTTCAATTAAAAGGACCAGGCAGGAGGTGATGGGAAAGACCTCCGCCTGAGACCCTGGAATGCTGTAAAGAGGAGCCGTGGCTCAGTGGCAGAGCCTCTGCTTGGCATGCAAAAGGTCCCAGGTTCAATCCCCAGCATCTTCAATTAAAAGGACCAGGCAGGAGGTGATGGGAAAGACCTCCGCCTGAGACCCTGGAGAGCTGTGAAGAAGGGCTGTGGCTCAGTGGCAGAGCCTCTGCTTGGCATGCAGAAGGTCCCAGGTTCAATCCCCGGCATCTCCAGTTAAAAAGGACCAGGCAGGAGGTGATGGGAAAGACCTCAGTCTGAGACCCTGGAGAGCTGTAAAGAAGGGCCGTGGCTCAGTGGCAGAGTATCTACTTGGCATGCAGAAGGTCCCAGGTTCGATCCCTGGCATCTCCAGTTAAAAAGGACCAGGCAGGAGAGGATGGAAAAGACCTCTGCCTGAGACCCTGGAGAGCTGTAAAGAGGGGCTGTGGCTCAGTGGAAGAGCCTCTGCTTGGCATGCAGAAGGTCCCAGGTTCAATCCCCAGCATCTCCAATTCAAAAGGACCAGGCAGTTCTTATGTTCTTAACCGTTCAAGAAAGATTAAGCTGAGAGGCAGCAACTACTAAGCTGAGCAGTGACTTGAACTCAGTTCTCTCCCACCCTAGTCCAACCATCAACATCAGAGGTCCCCAGCCTTTTCAAACCCCAAGCACCAAGAATACAGGGCATCACTTGCCCCAGACCGAGAGTCCCTATCTATACCTTGTGGCCAATAGCCACTGATGGACCTCTGCTCCGTATGCTTATCTAATTCCCTCTTGAAGCCGTCCATGCTTGTAGCCGCCACCACCTCCTGTGGCAGTGAATCCCATGTGTTAATCATTCTTATCCTTGCACACCTTCTTGCACACTGGTCCCACTCCCCACATCTCCAGCACATCTTGGCACATTGACCTGGATATGATCCCACCCACGCCTCCTTCCAAAGGACACACTGAGTCACCTAAACATCTGTGTTCCTTCCCCAGCACACCTGACTTTACACACACAGGTAACCAAGAATAGATAAGAATCTTCTGGCTCCTTACAGACCAATCAGCAGAAGTTTTCGTGGAATTTAAAAAAAAACAAAAAAACTGGTCAGACTTTCAGAGGAGCCAAGACTCATATTGACTCCTATTGCAACAGACCCAGAGGAGTGTTCCCAATATTGTGTTCCCTGTTGTCACATTTGGGAGGCAGGTTCCATCTTGCCCAGCCCGGTTAGCCAAGTTTACCCAGCCAGAAACAACTTTGCTTCAGTCCCCCTTTTGGCTTCCCTGAAAGTCATAGAATCATAGAGTTGGAAGGGACCTCCAGGGTGACCTGGTCCAACCCCCTGCACAATGAGGGAAATTCACAAATACCTCCTCCACCACACCTGCGGTGACTGCCCAGAAGATGACAAAAAACCTCCAAGATACCTGGCCAAAAATCACTTCCTGACCCCAAAGTGGCGATCAGCATTTCCCTGGGCATGTCAGAAAGGGCCACGAGGACTAAGCCCTGAGGCAACCCTTCCTGCCCTCCCTTCTCACGATCTGCCGAAGTTCACATAATCGGCACTGCTGTTAGATGGCCATCGAGCCTCTGTTTGAAAACCTCCAAAAGTCAGTGCAGCAGGAAGAAGATGACGACGAAGAAGAAAAAGAAGAGACTTATACCCCGCCCTTCACTACCCAAGGGAGTCTCAGAGCGGCTTACAAAAGCCTTTCCCTTCCCCTCCCCACAACAGACACCCTGTGAGGCGGGTGGGGCTGAGAGAGCTCTCTTGAGAACTGCTCTTGAGAGAAGAAGAGATTGGGTTTGTACCCCGCCCTTCACTACCCAAAGGAGTCTCAGAGCGGCTCGCAAACTCCTTTCCCTTCCCCTCTCCACAACAGACACCCTGTGAGGCGGGTGGGGCTGAGAGAGCTCTTTCAAGGACTGCTCTTGAGAGAAGAAGAGATTGGGTTTATACCCCGCCCTTCACTACCCAAAGGAGTCCCAGATCGGTTTACAAACTCCTTTCCCTTTCCCTCCCCACAACAGACACCCTGTGAGGCAGGTGGGGCTGAGAGAGCTCTCTTGAGGACTGCTCTTGAGAGAAGAAGAGATTGGATTTATACCCCGCCCTTCACTACCCAAAGGAGTCTCAGAGCGGTTTACCATCTCCTTTCCCTTCCCCTCCCCACAACAGACACCCTGTGAGATCGGTGGGGCTGAGAGAGCTCTTTCGAGGACTGCTCATGAGAGAACAGCTCTGAGAGAACTTGTGACTGACCCAAGGCCACACCAGCTGGCTGCATGTGGAGGAAGAAGAAGAGAAGAGATTGGATTTATACCCCGCCCTTCACTACCCAAAGGAGTCTCAGAGTGGCTTACAAACTCCTTCCCCTTCCCCTCCCCACAACAGACACCCTGTGAGGTCGGTGGGGCTGAGAGAGCTCTGACAGAAACTGCTCTTTTTCTAGAACAGCTGTGCCAGAACTATGGCTTGCCCAAGGTCATCCAGCAGGTGCAAGCGGAGGAGTCGGGGAACCAAACCCGGTTCTCCCAGATTAGAGTCCGTGCGCTTAACCACTACACCAAACTGGCTCCTAAGCCTTTTTATGCAGGCAAACCACTGGTCGAACAGGGTTGGCATTGTCTACTCTGACCGGCAGCACCTGTCCTGGGTCTCAGGTGGAGGTCATTCACTCAATACATCTAATTGGAGACACCAAGGATTGAACCTGGGACCTCCTGCACACAAAACAGAGGATTTGCTATTGCACATTAGGGCCCCTCGCTGCACAAGTCCAATGGCACCTTAAAGACTAATACCATCTATTCCCACAAATACTTTTGTAAGTCATAGTTCACTTCATGGTGAACTGGTTAAGAGCGTGGACTCTAATCTGGGAGAACCGGGTTTGATTCCCCATGCCTCCACATGCAACTGCTGGTGTGACCTTGGGTCAGTCACAAGTTCTTTCAGAGCTGTTCTCTCAAGAGCAGTCCTTGACAGAGCTCTCTCAGCCCCACCTACCTCACAGGGTGTCTGTGGTGGGGAGGGGAAGGGAAAGGAGCTTGTAAGCCGCTCTGAGACTCCTTTGGGTAGTGATGGGCAGGGTATAAATCCAATCTTCTCCCTCTCCTCCTCCTCTTCTACGTATCTATTGGTCTTTAGGCTGCCCTTTAAGGATTTCAAAGGAGGCTCATTCAATTTAATTCTGCAGCAGACTAAGATGGCTGCCCCTCTGGAATGATCAACAAGCGAGGCATAACAGATAGTGTGTTCTCCTGAGACCTGGATCCAAATTCCCCACTCTGCCGCTAAGCATTCTGGGTGACCTTGCAATAACCACACTCTCCTGTCCAGCCTCACAGGGAGTAAGCATGCCAGTATGGTGTAGTGGTTATGGTATTCGACCAGGATCTGGGAGAGGATAAGAGGAAAAGCTTGTACTTGGCAATGCAGAAGGTCCCAGGTTCAGTCCCCGGCATCTCCAGTTGAAAGGACCAGGTAGGAGGTGATGGGAAAGACCTCCGCCTGAGACCCTGGAGAGCCATGGAGAGGGGCTGTGCCTCAGTGGCAGAGCCTCTGCTCGGCATACAGAAGGTCCCAGGTTCAATCCCTGCCAGCATCTCCAGTTGAAAGGACCAGGCAGGAGGTGATGGGAAAGACCTCCGCCTGAGACCCTGGAGAGCGGCTGCCAGTCTGAGTAGACAATACTGACCTCGATGGACCAAGGGTCTGATTCAGTATAGGGCAGCTTCATGGGTTCGTACAGAAGAGGGGCCCTGGCTGAATGGAAGAGCCTCTGCTTGGCACGCAGAAGGTCCCAGGTTCAATCCCCGGCATCTCCAGTTAGAAAGGACCAGGCAGCAGGTGATGGGAAAGACCATCTACCCAAAGCCTAGAGACCCTGGAGAGACATAGACAGGGGCTGCGGCTCAGTGGCAGAGCATCTGCTTTGCACGCAGAAGGTCCCAGGTTCAGTCCCTGGTATCTCCAGTTAAAAGGACCAGGCAGCAGGTGATGGGAAAGACCTCAGCCTGAGACCCTGGAGAGTCATGAAGTGGGGCTGTAGCTCAGTGGCAGAGCATCTGCTTGGCAGGCAGAAGGTCCCAGGTTCAATCCCCGGCATCTCCAGTTAAAAGGACCAGGCAGTAGGTGATGGGAAAGACCTCCGCCTGAGACCCTGGAGAGCAGCTACCAGTCTGGGTAGACGATACCGACCTCGACGGACTGAGGGTCTGGTTCAGTATAAGGCAACTTCCTGTGAGAAGCTTGCTAGGGTGACCTTGGGTGAATCCACTTTAAGCCTCCCCTCATTCACAGGGAGTAAGTATGTTAGTGTAGTGTAGTGGTTAGAGTGACCGACTAGGATCTGGAAGATCTATGTTTGAATTCCCGCTCTACCATGGAAGCTCACTGGGTGACTGTCAGTGCCTTACACACCAGTTTGGTGTAGTGGTTAGTTTTGTGTCGTTATTAGGAACGCAGACTCTAATCTGGGAGAGCTGGGTTTGAGTCTCCACTCCTCCACGTGCAGCTGCTGGCATGACCTTGGGTCAGTCACAAGCTCTGTCAGAGCTGTTCTCTCAAGGGCAGTTCTCAAGAGAGCTCTCTCAGCCCCGCCTACCTCACAAGGTGTCTGTTGTGGGGAGGGGAAGGGAAAGGAGGGGGGAGCCGCTCTGAGACTCCGAGTGAAGGGCAGAGTATAAATCCAATCTCTTCTCTTCTTCTTCACCTTGGCCATCACTGCACTGGTAAACTCCACCAAATAATCAGTGACCCTGGTCCAGTCACACACGCCTAGGCTAGCCTATAGCCTACCTCAGAGGCTGGTTGTGAGGATTTTCGCAGGAGAGGGTAACGACGCAAGCCACTGTCGATCCCCATTGGGGAGGGAGGCAGGCAACGCTCCCTCTAAGCTGTGGAGTCTTGTGAGCAAAACTTCTACTTTGCGAACTCCTGGCATTAAAGCTGTGAGCGAGCGGTTTGACTACTGCATCAATTAGCTTGCTCTGGAGCCACCCTGCCTGAGCTCAGACAAAAATGTGCGAGCCGGAGGCTAAAAGACTGTGAGTTGGCTCCCACTCACTCAGCTTAGAGGGAACCCTGGAGGCAGAGTATTTTTGTTGTTCAGTCGCACAGTCGAGTCCGACTCTCCGCGACCCCATGGACCAGATCCTGCCAGGCCCTCCTGTTTTCCGCCGTCCTCTGAAGTTGGCTCAACTTCATGTTCGTTGCATCGATGACACTGTCCAACCATCTCATCCTTTGCCGTCCCCGTCTTCTTTGACCTTCAGTCAATTGACCTTCCATTCAGAGTATAATTACATTCAGGGCTCTTTTTGTAGCAGGAGCTCCTTTGCATATTAGGTGACACGCCCCCTAATGTAGCCAATCCTCCAAGAGCTTACAGAGCTCTTCTTACAGGGGCTACTGTAAGCTCTTGGGGGATTGGCTACATTAGGGGTGTGTCACCTAATATGCATTAATTATGTAATGGGGAATTATCAAATTATCAAATGGGGAAGGGAGACCAATGCTCAACGGTGGGACAGAAGCCGGGAGACCAATGCTCAACGGTGGGACAGAAGCCGGCAGGCAATGCCAACCTATCCAGAGTCACTCTCTCCGAAGGCCACCGAAATCCTACCTGCCCAGGTGTGCACCGCCCACAGGAGGAAGCCCCCCTCCCTTTCTGACAGCAGATCTTGGCACCTGGATCTCGGCCACCCCCCAAATCCTCACCTCACCAGCAGCTCCAGGAAAACCACGTTGCTGCAACACCCGCTGAAGACCAGCCCCAGAGCCAAAGCGGAGTGCATCCTGCCCGGGGTCCGCTGCACCCAAGCGCCGTGCAAAGCCGGTACAAGGAGCAACTTCTCTGCCTCCGCTTCCTGCTTCGGCGCCTCCGCCCGGCCCAGTCACCGCTGTAGTTCCCCGGCCTCCTTGCTTCCATGCATTGCTATGGCTCTTTGGCACCGCGAGGACTACGACTCCCAGAAGCCTCCCCGCCGCCGGCAGCTGCGGCCACGCGGCCGGCTCTCTTTGCACAATGGTCTCCCTCCAGGACGTGCTCCCCGGAGGGATTCTGGGAGTCGTAGTTCTAGAGCTTAGGTGGCCTTTCCCATGGGAATAAGGCCGGTTGCCAACAACAAACCGAGGGAGGGAAGGAGGGAGTTTGCAGCCGGGGGAGATGCAAGCCTCCAGGGGAGGAAGGAGACCACTTCCAGGAGGTGGTGTCGTTTCCCCGACTCCTCCCTTTAGCAGGTGTCAGACTTTGGGATCTTACTCTTTGATGTGCACAAAGTAAAGATGCCAGCCTCCAGGTGGGACCTGGGGATCCCCTGGAATTACAGCTCATCTCCAAGCTACAGAGATGAGTTGAGAAAGTGGATGCTTTGGAGGTGGTGGAGGAGATTGAAGAGAAGGAGAAGAAGAGATTGGATTCATACCCCGCCGCCCTTCACTACCCAAAGGTGTCTCAGACAGTGTTCCCTCTAAGCTGAGTTAGTGTGAGCTAGCTCACAGTTTTTTAGCCTCTGGCTCACACATTTTTGTCTCAGCTCAGGAAGGAGGGCTCCAGAGCAAACTAATTTAGGCAGTAGCCAAATCGCTCGCTCACAACTTTAATGCCAGCAGCTCACAAAGTAGAATTTTTGCTCACAAGACTCCACAGCTTAGAGGGAACATTGGTCTCAGAGCGGCTTAAAAACTCCTTTCCCTTCCCCTCCCCACAACTCTCGGTCTGGAGCAAGTGATGCTCTGTATTTTTGGTGCGGGGGGGGGGGGGCAACAGGGGGGGGGCTTCTAGGGCCCTGGCCTGCTGGACCTCCTGATGGCCCCTGGTATTTTTGGCCACCATGTGACAGAATGTTGGACTGGATGGTCCATTGGCCTGATCCAACATTGGTTTATCTTATGTTCTTATGAAGAATACTCAGGTTTAGTGGATAAATAGTCCAGGAAGGGGAACCGGATCGAGGTAGATTTCGAATCAAACGATTCTGTAGCCTTAGAAGGAAGAGAATCAGTAAGTTTGTCCATCAGACAGAAATCACAGACTTTATGTAGCCAGGCTGATAATGTCAAGTGAGTATTATTTTTCCTGGATTTTGCAATTAAAAGTATGGCGGCTGCGTAGGAGAATCAGTTCCATATGAAGCGGGGTGGTGGTGGTGGTGGTGAAGGGCTAAACTGCCATGTACCTAACAGTAAGGATTCTGTGTCAAGTGGTAGTTGGAAAGCAGTAATCCTAAAAGAGATCAACCCTGACTGTTCCCTGGAAGGCCAGATACTGAAGCTGAAGCTCAAATACTTTGGCCCCCAAATGAGAAGGGAGCACTCCCTGGAGAAGACCCTGATGCTGGGAAAGATGGAAGGTCAAAGAAGACGGGGACGGCAAAGGATGAGATGGTTAGACAGTGTCATAGATGCAACGAACATGAAGTTGAGCCAACTTCAGAGGACGGCGGAAGACAGAAGGACCTGGCGGGAGTTGGTCCATGGGGTCGCGAAGAGTCGGACTCAACTGTGCGACTGAACAACAACAACAAATGCTATAGATGTGATTAACTGTCAGTCGCAAAACAGCCTTGACATGCACACAGTCCCATCAACAGTGCCTATACGAAACAATTTCGCCACAACCCCTCCAGCACCGTGGGGATGTCGATGGGTGTATATGATGTAATTTTTGTGGCATGAGGCACCACCGAGATAACAATGTAAGAAATTGCATTTTGATGACCGTTCTCTTAGATTGAACAAGTGAGGAGCGGCAAATGGACTCCCAGTTTACGTGGGCGAAGGTTTTACTGCATATTGCATGTCAATAAACAGTATAAGATGGCAGCAGAGTATTAGACGGTTCCATAAACATGGAGTAAAGGATGGAAATAAGATGTTTATAAGAAGATCTAGGAGTTTTCGATAGAATTTCAAAGTTTGTTAAGGGTGTCGACAAATTCAGCTTAATAGAAGGTATGCGTGTTAGGTGAGCTAGTTCTAAAAACCGATACCATCGTGTGGTGCTGTTAATTTTGGGAGCTCAAGTAGATTTGTCCAAGACGAGGCCCGAGTTTGTAATATCAAGGAGCCTGAATAGATGATTTCGAAAAATAGAGAAAATATCAAAACCTATTGATATGTTGGCAAAGGCTTTCATGGCCGGAGTTCATTAGCTGTTGTAGATTTTTCGGGTTGTACGGCCATACGACCTGAAAAAATCTACAGCGTACTGATATGCTTTGCGTGGATCTAGTAGAACCCCGATAGCAAATCAATGGTAACAATTCTCCAACTGGTGACGTGAATAAGTGTGGATGTATAGCCAGGGGTCATTTCGTAGAAAAAGAGGTGCAGGAGCTCATTAGCATAACTCATTAGCATAACTTATTTGCATAGGCCACACCCCCTGACATCATCGGAAGTGTGTCAGAAGGCAACACCCACCGCTCAGGCTCCACTGGACTGTTTTGCATTGCTAGCTATGGGGGGGGGGGATGTGCAGATCTGTCCTCGCAGAGGAGGGAGAGCTTGTACCTGAATAAAACTTGGTCTTAAAGGTGCCACTGGACTGTTTTGGATTGCTAGCTATGGTTGGGGGGGGGGAACGTGTAGATCTGTCCTCACAGAGGAGGGAGAGCTTGTCCCTGAATAAAACTTGGCCTTAAAGGTGCCACTGGACTGTTTTGGATCGCTAGCTATGGGGGGGGGAGGAATGCGCAGATCTGCCCTCACAGAGGAGGGAGAGCTTGTACCTGAAGGCGGGCGGGGAGCTCTGCAACTTACCTGGTTGCTTCTTGCTCCTCGTGGCCTGACTGAGGGCTGCTGGGAGCGGGGGGCGGGGCTTGTTGCATGTGCCCACCCCCTGGGCTCCTTACTGCTGGAGCTCCGCTCCTGTGCGCTCCCGCAGGAAATGACCCCTGTGTATAGCTCACCTGAATGCATTTGTGCTGGCCAAGAGGACTGAGAATACTTGCTCAGATGGGCTATCCCCAGTCTGGGAACTTTTCTGTTTGCGTATGGGTTTCCAGGTCTCCCCTGGCCACCGGCGGGGGGTAGGGGGTAGGGTGGCCATCTCCAGGTTGGAAAACTCCTGGAGATTTGGGGATGGAGCCTGGGGAGGACAGGGACCTCAGTGGGGTACAATGCCACCGAGTCCACCTTCCAAAGTATCCACTTTCTCCAGGGGGAACTGATCTCTGTAGTCTGGAGATAAGCTGTAATTCCAGGGAATCCCCAGGTCCCACCTGGAGGCTGGCATCCCTAGTTTGAATTACTAAAATGCCTCCCGGTTTGTTGGCAGAGAAGAATGGGCAAAGTTGGCCTGTGGAGCGTTCTAGTCGGCCCGGGAACTTAATAAATGGGGATTCTTGGGGTGGCAGCCAGGTCAGAATGATTGATTCTGTTCGGCATGAATAGCCCCCCTCGCTTTGCGTTCGACCCTCCCACACTTCAAAGGGGCGCCTCTCTTAATAAATGTGTTGCCCCTCGGTCTGCGGTGGGCACGAAAAGGCCCGAGAACTAATTGCTTCTTTTGAACAGGCTCCCACGGAATTAAAAATCACCAAACCCAAGAGGGTGGTTTGCGGAAGCCCTTTATTCTATAAAGCGCTCTTCTCGGAGACAAACTAGATGTGACCACAGCGAGTCAGGTCGGGACCAGGAGGCCCAACCTGACTCGCTGTCACATGGAGGGCATGGGGCACTTACAGCCCCCAGTTCTTTCGTGTGACAATTGGATGGGTGCTAGGGTTGCTGGCCAGGGCCTACCGATCTTCCAGAATTACAACTGACAGAGAGAAGAAGAAGAGGAGGAGGTGGAGGAGGAGGAGATTGGATTTATACCTCGCCCTTCACTACCGAAAGGTGTCTCAGAGGGGCTTACAAACTCCTTTCCCTTCCCCTCCCCACCACAGACACCCCGTGAGCAGTGTTCCCTCTAAGCTGAGTTAGTGTGAGCTAGCTCACAGTTTTTTAGCCTCCGGCTCACACATTTTTGCCTTAGCTCAGGAAGGATGGCTCCAGAGCAAACGAATTCACGCAGTAGCCAAATCGCTCGCTCGCCACTTTAATGCCGGTAGCTCACAAAGTAGAATTTTTGCTCACAGGACTCCACAGCTTAGAGGGAGCATTGCCCGTGAGGTAGGTGGGGCCGATAGAGCTCTGACAGAAACTGCTCTTTTTCAAGGACAGCTCTTGTCAGAACTATGGCTTGCCCAAGGTCATCCAGCCAGGTGCAAGTGGAGGAGTGGGGGATCAAACCCGGCTCTCCCAGATTAGAGTCCGCGCACTTCACCACTCCACTACTTAACCTCTGGCCAGTTTGGTGTGGTGGTTAAGACTGGTGGAACATGTTCCCTATTGAAATCAGGGCCCTGCGGAATCGTACTCAATTCCGCCGGGCCTGCAAGACGGAGCTCTTCCGCCAGGCCTTTGGTTGCGGCAGCGGGCGTCCACATATGCCCCCCCCCCCAGGTTGCGGTCTCCCACCTACTGATAACCGGCCATACCTAGTTACATCCATGGGCCGGATTCTCCCTACGGCAAGCGTGACTATGGATTTAATGTGTTTTAAATGTTATTGTATTTATCGAAAAGCTGTGACCTGCCCTGAGCCCGTTTATGGGACGGGCGGGATATACATGCGAAAAAATTAATAAAGCGCAGACTCTCATCTGGGAGAACCGGGTTTGATTCCTCACTTCTCTACATGCGGCTGCTGGATGACCTTGGGCAAGCCGTAGTTCTGTCAGAGCTCTTCTCTCAGGAGCAGTCCTCAAAAGAGCTCTCCCCACATCGCCCTACCTCCCAGGGTGTCTGTTGTGAGGAGGGGAAAGGAAGGGGATTGTAAGCCGCTTTGAGACTCCTTCAGGTAGTGAGAGGCGGGGTATAAATCCAATCTCCTCCTCCTCCTCCTCCTCCTTTTTCTTCTTCTTCGGCTACGAGCATGGACGGCTTCAAAAGGGAATTAGATAAGCATATGGAGCAGAGGTCCATCAGTGGCTATTAGCCACAAGGTATAGATAGGGACTCTGGGGCAAGGGATGCTCTGTCTTCTTGGTGCTTGGGGGGGTCAACAGTGGGAGGGCTCCTAGTGTCCTGGCCCCACTGCTGGACCTCCTGAGGGCACCTGGTATTTCTGGCCCCTGTGTGACACAGAGTGTTGGATTGGATGGGCCTTTGGCCTGAACCAACATTGGCGTCTCTTATGTTCTTATGAGAAAGATCATATCAGCCACGAGGAAACTAAATCAGACTAGGACCGTGACACTGGGGAAGGAGAGGTTATTCGTTTCCCTCTGTGCCATTTTACCAATCTAAAGATCAGTTCACTGAGAGCAAATAGCCACTTTGGAAGGCGGACTCTATGGCCTTGCGCCCTCTGAAGCCCCTCCCCTTCCCAGACCCCGCCCTCCTCAGGCTCCACCCCCCAATCTCTTGGAATTTCCCTGCACAGAGCTGGCCACCCTACCTGTGAAAGAAGGAGAAACCTGTCTTGCCCGTGGGGGAGCTGGGAGATGTATAAGGTCGCCAGCTCCGCGTTGGGAAATACCTGGGGATTTGGGGGGGGGGCCTGAGGAGGGCGGAGTTTGGGGAGGGGTGGGGCTTCAGTGGGGTATAATGCCATAAGGTCCACCTTCCAGAGAGAGCCAGTTTGGTGCAGTGGTTAAGCGCGCGGACTCTAATCTGGGAGAACCGGGTTTGATTCCCCACTCCTCCACCTGCACCTGCTGGATGACCTTGGGCAAGCTGTAGTTCTGACAAGAGCTGTTCTTGAAAAAGAGCCGTTTCATTCAGAGATCTCTCAGCCCCACCGACCTCCCAGGGTGTCTGTTGTGGGGAGGGGAAGGGAAAGGAGCTTGTAAGCCGCTCCGAGACTCCTTTGGGTAGTGAAGG
This sequence comes from Gekko japonicus, assembly GCF_001447785.1. NCBI lineage: Eukaryota > Metazoa > Chordata > Lepidosauria > Squamata > Gekkonidae > Gekko > Gekko japonicus. The sequence goes on along the minus strand of NW_015176035.1, from coordinate 83,215 downwards.
GCGGGGTATGAATCCAATCTCTTCTTCTTCTTCTTTTACCTCACAGGGTGTCTGTTGTGCGCAGGGGAAGGGAAAGGAGCTTGTAAGCCGCTCCGAGACTCCTTTGGGTAGTGAAGGGCGGGGTATGAATCCAATCTCTTCTTCTTCTTCTTTTACCTCACAGGGTGTCTGTTGTGCGCAGGGGAAGGGAAAGGAGCTTGTAAGCCGCTCCGAGACTCCTTTGGGTAGTGAAGGGCGGGGTATGAATCCAATCTCTTCTTCTTCTTCTTTTACCTCACAGGGTGTCTGTTGTGCGCAGGGGAAGGGAAAGGAGCTTGTAAGCCGCTCCGAGACTCCTTTGGGTAGTGAAGGGCAAGGTATGAATCCAATCTCCTCCTCCTCCTCCTCCTTCTTCCAAAGCAGCCATTTTCTCCAGGTGAACTAATCTTTCTCATCTTGAAATCTCCAGGTGTATCCTTTTTCTTTGTGTCTCATATGAAGGTTCTGTATGGTCAAACTGCAGGCATATCTAAGCCCGTATTGGTGTTTAGAGGGGCAGCAGTTCTCTAAGGTGGGGAGAACTCCACAGCCCCCCGTGAAGTAACCTGGGGGGGGGAACCTACATAGTTCAATACCAGGTTTTTAAAAATCTTAAGAAGGTGCAATCTGTCTCCTTGTCCTGCAGAATGGAGCTCGCAGGGCCCAGTGGCTTCACGCCAGCTGTGCGGCATGTTTAATGCGTGTGTGTGCACGTACGGAGGACAGGCCATATTTACAAAACCGGTAAATTTTGCTCTACTTTCACTGAAAAAGGAGAGACTTGACAGAACTCTGGCAGCCCGCCAGCGACGAATAATACCAAGAGGAATGTCTATGCGCTTCCATTTTCGAAGCTCTGAACCTCAGCCAAATGGCTGGAGCCAGCCCCCCCACCGGCATGTTTTCTGAGTACAGTTGCCAACCTCCAGGTGGGGCCTGGAGATCCCCTGCTATTAACAGTTGATCTCAGGCAATAGAGGTCAGTTCCCCTGGAGGGAATGGCTGCTTTGGAGGGTGGGCTCTATGGCCTTGCACCCCACGGAGGTCCCCGTCCTCCCCAGGCTCCACCCCGAAATCTCCAAGAGTTTCCTGACTGGAGCTGGCAACCCTACCCTCCCTACTCCCACTGATGGCTAGGGGAGACCGGGCAACCCTAGCTGACTCTAGAGTTCCTGGCAATTCCTGTTGTTGTTGAGTCGCACAGTCAAGTCCGACTCTTCGCGACCCCGTGGACCACATCACGCCAGGCCCTCCTGTCTTCCGCCGTCCTCCGGAGTTTGCTCAACTTCAATGTCGGTTGCCTCGATGACACTGTCTAACCATCTCATCCTTTGCCGTCCCGATCTTCTTTGACCTTAAGTCTTTCCCAGCATCAGGGTCTTCTTCTCCAGTGAGTGCTCCCTTCTCATTGGGTGGCCAAAGTATTTGAGCTTCAGTTTCATTATCTGGCCTTCCAGGGAACAGTCAGGGTTGATTTCTTTTTAGGATTGACTGATTAGATCTCCTTGCAGTCCAAGGGACTCTCAGGAGTCTTCTCCAGCACCATAGTTCAAAAGGATCTATTCTTCGGCGCTCGGCCTTCCTTATAGTCCAACTCTCGCAGCCATACATGACTACTGGGAATACCATGGCTTTGACCATGCGGACTTTTGTTGGCAGGGAGTATGTCTCTACTTTTTATCATGCTGTTTAGGTTCCTACAGCCACCCGTATCACTTTGTTACTGGATTTTCCTGTGTGAAATATCAGAATTCGCTTGCCAACGATCATGAGAGTGCAGTAAAAGTGGATTCAAAGTGCAGTCTGCTGTCTTCTCTCTCTCACTGCGCATGTCAATGGCTCCCTGCAGCTGCAACTCTGTGCTGTCTTCATGTACTAGTTGTGGTTCAGTCGCACAGTCGAGTCCGACTCTTCGCGACCCCGTGGACCACATCACGCCATCATGCCAGGCCCTCCTGTCTTCCATTGTCCTCCAGAGTTTGCTTAATTTCATGTTCATTGCATCAATAACACTGTCTAACCATCTCATCTTTTGCCGTCCCCTTCTTCCGTTACCTTCAGTAATTCCCAGCATCAGGGTCTTCTCCAGTGAGGGCTCCCTTCTCACTTGGGGGCCGAAGTATTTCGTTTGAGTCCCCACTCCCCCACGTGCAGCTGCTGGTGTGACGTGGGGTTAGTCATGGCTCTCTTGGGGCGGTTCTGTCAAGAGCAGTTCTCTCAGAGATCTCTCAGCCCCACCTGCCTCACAGGGTGTTTGTGTGGTGAGGCAAAGGGAGAGAAGATTGTAAGGCACTCTGAGACTCCAAGTGAAGGGCGGGGTATACATCCAATCTCCTCTTCCTCCTCCTCCTCCTCCTCTTCTTCTGGATGGTGACCTTACTCCCACCCCAAGTCTGCCTTCCCCGGTCTCCACCTCCAAATATCTAGGAATTTCCCAACCTGGACTTGGCCGTTGGCACCCCTAAGTGCTCCCTCATGGATCACTGCCTTGTCGTGGCGAGGGGGCTTGCGTGGTTCGATGAGGCTGTGGGCTATGCCGTGGAGGGCCACCCAAGACGGACAGGCCACAGCAGAGAACTCAGACCAAGCGTGATCCACCTGGAGAAGGAAATGGCAACC
>NW_015176035.1:74595-79846 GCF_001447785.1 Gekko japonicus | reverse complement strand
AACCATCTCATCCTTTGCCGTCCCCGTCTTCTTTGACCTTCAATCTTTCCCAGCATCAGGGTCTTCTCCAGTGAGTGCTCCCTTCTCATTTGGTGGCCAAAGTATTTGAGCTTCAGTTTCATTATCTGGCCTTCCAGGGAACAGTCAGGGTTGATTTCTTTTAGGATTGACTGATTTGATCTCCTTGCAGTCCAAGGGACTCTCAAGAGTCTTCTCCAGCACTATAGTTCAAAAGAATCTATTCTTCGGCACTCAGCTTTCCTTATGGTCCAACTCTTGCAATCATACATGACTACTGGGAATACCATTGCTTTGACCATATGGACTTTTGTTGGCAGGGTGATGTCTCTACTTTTTATTATGCTGTCTAGGGCTGCCATCGCTTTCCTCCCAAGGAGCAGGCGTCTTTTAATTTTCATGGCTGCAGTCACTGTCTGCGGTGATTTGGGATCCCAGGAACGTGAAGTCTGTCACTGCTTCCACGACTTCCCTTTCTATTTGCCAAGGAGAGATGGGGCCGAATGCCAGGATCTTCAGGGGTTTTTTTATGTTGTGCTTCAAGCCAGCTTTTGCACTCTCTCCTCTTTCACTCTTAGCAAGAGGATCTTGAGGCCCTCTTCACTTTCTGCCATTCTTTTCGTACTACCTGATTGAAACCGGGCAGCAGGAGTCATTTATTTTTTCCTTTTTACAAGCAGCATGAGATGGTAAAATATTGCTAGACTCATGCTGCTTGTAAAAAACCCCTCAAAATGTGGCTGGGGGTGTGGCCTATGAGGGGTGGGGACAGTGTGTGTGGGAAATCCGAGGGAATCTGTATGCTTTCAACTTCCCTTTGGCTTGGAAGCGAAGTAAGGGGAAAAACTGGCACAAAAGCACTCTCAGAAAACCCGGGGAAACAGCGAACGGAAAGCGAACTGAGCGCCGAAGGGAGGAAAAACAGTGCAGAACGAAAAAGAAAACCCAACAGACATGCACGGTGACAGTGAAGCAAAACACCCGTGCATAACAGGTCCTGGAGTCCACCCTCCAAAGCAGCCATTTTTATTGAGATATATGTCAGAGTGATAGAGGTAGTAAGCAGTTACTATAGATCAGTTTGATCTGTTTGTCAGACCTAGCTGTCCTGCTAGTAATCATGTAATTACAGCCAGGTGTTTTCTAGCAGGTGTTACTCTTTCAGGGCTTGTTAGAACTAGTGATCGTATCACCCTGTTAGAGATTGGCTGGGGTTTAGCATAATAGCTATCAGCTTAGTAAGCTGGTGGGGACTTAGTTCTTATAGACTGAGGCACGACATGCTGTATGATAGCCTGTAAATATCTCTGTATATATTCACCTTTATAACTATATAAACTCTCTGTGCACCTTCTTAACTGGTTAGTCTCCCGCTTCTTATTTACAACACCCAATATTTTTCTCCAGGGGAACTGATTCTGTAGCCTGAAGATGAGTTGTAATTCTGGGAGATCTCTGAGCCCCACCTGGAGGTCGGGACCCCGAGGAAAGGAGAATGAGATTTTTCCTGCCATTTAAACAAGGAGGTGTGTTCCTTTGATGGGGCAAAGATTCATGACGGGATTAGCGAAAGGCTTTCCCCCCCCCCCCCAATCTTTTCCTGCTACAAAATGTATCCCCTTTCCTGACTGCACATCTGTGGCATTTCAAGCGATCGGGGTGTGGTCGCAGGCTTCTCCGTTCCTCAGCAGAGCAGTGCTTCCAGACAACAAGTTTAAACTGGTTTGAAGCCAGTTGTGTCTTCGAGGTTCCACCCCGCCCACCTTGCCCTGGGAACTTAGCGGCATATAGTTTTGTGAAGCATGAACACTGAGAGCTACAAAGTGTTACTCTGCTGAAATCACAATTTAGTGGTCTCGTTTACAGTTGCAATCAAAGGGTTCCATAGCAAAGTGCATGTCTACATGGAATGAATGTACCAGCCCTCTAAGCTGTGGAGTCTTGTGAGCGAAAGATTCTACTTTGTGAGCATCTGGCATTAAAGTTGTGAGCGAGCAATTTGGCTACTGCATAAATCAGTTTGCTCTGGAGCCACCCTTCCTGAGCGGTCAAATATGTGTGAGCTGGAGGCTAAAAAAGTTTGAGCTAGCGCACGCTAACTCAGCTTAGAGGGAACACGGGTTGCCAGTCTCCAGGTGGGTCCTGGACATCTCCTGTAATGACAACTGATATCCAGACCAGTATTCCCTCTAAGCTGAGTTAGTGTGAGCTAGCTCACAGTTTTTAAGCCTCAGGCGCACACATTTTTGTCTTAGCTCAGGAAGGGATGGCTCCAGAGCAAACTAATTTATGCAGCAGTCAAATTGCATGCTCAAAACCTTAATGCCAGTAGCTCGCAAGGTAGAATTTTTGCTCACAAGACTCCACAGCTTAGAGGGAGCATTGATCCAGACTACAGAGATGAGATCCCTTGGATGAAATGGCTGCTTTGATGGGTAGAATCTATGGCATTGTGGCCCACGGAGGTACCTCCCCGCTCCAAATTCCGGCCTCCTCAGACTCTATCCCCAAATCTCCAGGAGTTTCTAATCCCAGAGTTGCCAACCCTAGCGAAAGATGATCAAGTTCATTTTTGTGTTTGGTGCAGGCTCTCCAACTGCCGCAAACAAACAAACAAACAAATAAATCCATGTTGATGCCATTTCATGAAGAACACAAAAAGAGCCCTGCTGGATCAGACCAGTGGTCCACCTAGTCCAGCATTCAGTCTCACACGGTGGCCAACCAGTTCCTCCAGAGGGCCAACAACAGGGCAGGGAGGCCGAGGCCTTCATAAGAACATCAGAAGAGCCCTGCTTAGATCAGACCAGCATCCTGTCTCACACGGTGGCCAACCAATTCCTCTGCAGGGCCAGTAACAGGGCAGAGAAGCTGAGGCCTTCATAGAAGCATCAAAAGAGCATGGCTGGATCAGATCAGTGATCCTTCTGGTCCAGCATGCTGTTTCACCCAGTGGCCATCTAGTCCAGCATCCTGTCTCACAGTGGCCAGTCAGTTCCTCTGGAGGGCCAACAACAGGGCAGAGAGGCCAAGGCCTTCATAAGAACATCAGAAGAGCCCTGCTTAGATCAGACCAGTGGTCCATCTAGTCCAGCATCCTGTCTCACACGGCCAACCAGTCCGACTAGAGGGCCAACAACAGGGCAGAGAGGCTGAGGCCTTCCCTTGAGAAGAACACCAGAAGAGCCCCGCTGGATCAGACCAGGGGTCCACCTAGTCCAGCATCCCGTCTCACACAGTGGCCAGCCAGTTCCTCTGGAGGACCAACAACAGGGCAGAGAGGCCGAGGCCTTCATAAGAACATCAGAAGAGTGTCCACACTACAGGCACGCAGCAGCGCGCGTCGGCGGTTCCCCCCCCTTCTTTGCACATGCGCATAGGCACCCATCCATATAATTGAAATCTTCGCACCAAAAGCATGCCCTGAAGGGAACACTTCCCTTTAAACTTTTACAACGAAACTGAACTCCGTAATGTCCCGGACTCGTCTAAAGCCTAAAACGAAGCACCGTTTTTTAATTCGTTTTATTAACGCCGGGGCGAAGCTTCGCCCAAGCGCATATCGTCGACGCTAAAATAAAATGGCGGACGAAAAGTGGACGCCTCAGGCTTCCGAGTGGAAGTGGCTCTACACCAGTGGAGGCGCGATCACACGTCAGGAAGATGCGGCTGGAACCGGAGCACCAGGAAAACACCACTTGGGTACCTGGTAGCAAAACACTCCGGTTTAAAGGGGGTTTGAGCCGGTTGGCGACGGCTTGGGATGGGAGGCAGATGTTGACTGTGTGATCGCGCGTAAGTAGTCCGTTTCTAACCGGCACGTATACCAGCTCAAATGGCCTGTCTGAATGTGCCCTAAATGTATTTAATCATATGCAAGACTAGGTTTTCCCCAAGGGATACCATAAAGGGGTAGTACCTTACATTTCCGTACATGCCAGTTGCTTGCGAGTTGCCAATGTTCCCTCTAAGCTGTGGAGTCTTGGGAGCAAAAATTCTACTTTGTGAGCTACTGACATTAAAGCTGTGAGTGAGTGATTTAGCTACTGCATAAACTAGTTTGCTCCAGAGCCATCCTTTGTGAGCTAAGGCAAAAATGTGTGAGCCGGAGGCTAAAAAACTGTGAGCTAGCTCACCCTAACTCAGCTTAGAGGGAACACTGCCCTGGATGAGCCGGTTCTGGCCACCGGGCCTTACGTTTGACCCCTCTGGGTTAGAGTGTTGGACTAGGACCTGGAAGACCCAGATTCGACTCTCCCATGGCAGCTTGCTCGGTGCCTAGGTGCCACTCAGCCTCGTGTGCCTCCCAGGGTTGTGGTGAGAATAAAATGGAGGAGAAGAGAAAGGTTTGAGCTTCTTTGGGTCCTCATGGGGAAGGATGTGGGGTATAACTATGATGAATGAATGGATAATATTTTGAAAGCCAGCCCAAAGTCGTCTGGTGGGGTGTCGAGGGGTGGCATGGCTGGTAAGACAGGCTAACCAAGGAAGGCAGGGAGAATAAATACCCTCCTGGTCGATGCTATGCTGTTGTGTACACGCTTCAGATCTTGACGACACAATACAGGGACGTGGCTGGGTGGAAGCAACCCAGAAAGATTGACAATCAGAGATGCTGTGCAAAGAGCGATATCCTCTTAACGGCACCCACGACTAGCAGAAATATATGTGACAGACGTAAGTGGGAAATGAGAACCCAACAGCCAGGCTGAAGTGGAGACACGGAGGACAGGTGTATTCCAAGTCCTCCTGACCAACCATGCAGTACTTAGATGGCCAACCTGTATAATAATAATAATGATAATGATAATGATAATAATAATTTCAATTTCAATTTATTAATCGCTTTCCCCAGTGGGCTCAAAGCGATGTACAGTTACACATTAGACAGGGGACTAACAATGTTCAAAGGGGATAGGGAGGACAACATATATTCATTTTTTAATTGCACACGCTGTCACTGCACGGTGTAAACGTCTTCTGGCTTGGCTCAGTCATTTTCTTCTGGCTTGGCTCAGTCATTTTCCGAACGGCTGCTTCTCGACCAGGCTTCAGGACCCGTATGTCACATCGCCACACTGCCACCGCCTGGCCGGAGACATCCACTGCAGGGATTTTTGTAGCCGAGAAGTTCTTCTGCCTTTTCCCGACCTCGACCAGGACGTCCCGACCGTCAGCTAACACCCTCCCACAAGGGAGATTGGCGTGCCCACCCTCTCTAAGGAGTGGTTCC
>NW_015176035.1:67729-71565 GCF_001447785.1 Gekko japonicus | reverse complement strand
TTTTGTGGCTGGCTCCGTTTCCTGCGGCAGCCATTTTGTAGCTGTGCTGACCATGCTGTGTCAGAATTCTGAAGGTGCCCATGGGCTCAAAAAAGGTTGGGGACCTGTTGTAACTCAAGACCACTGTTAATTACTGTTTTATTCGGTTTTACTGTGCTCCCTTGTAAGCTGCCCTGAGCCCGCTTGCGGGGAGGGCGGGGTATAAATATAATAAATAAATAAGACCAAGCAGCTCTTTCTTTAATCAGTGATTTCAGTTTATTAGAACAGAACACAGAACCACACCGAACACACAGAAAACCCCCAGCTTATATACAGTTTGGAACTGGCTAAACCACACCCCTAAGAACAGTAAGGTCCAATCATAAGCGAGTGCTTAGGACCAATAGGGTTTGTTCCCGCCGAAAGTCATAGTCTTCCCTGATTGGTCCATTGCACAATGGCAGCCAATCAGGCTGTTGATTTCAGGCTACAGAGAGTCTTTGGCAGGGGCGTCGAACTCATTTGTTATGAGGGCCCGATCTGACATAAATGAGACCTTGCTGGGCTGGGCCATGTGTGTCATAAAATGTAATGCCAGGGAGCGGAGATATAAACTTTATAAAGGACACAAACACAAAGGGTTTTTTTTAACTTAAAATAAAAAAATGCTTAACACATCAGCACTCTTGCAATATTTTGTTTATTTAACAGTGTCTGATAACTGACACCTCTTGATCAGTGTTCCCTCTAAGCTGAGTTAGTGTGAGCTAGCTCACAGTTTTTTAGCTTCCGGCTCACGCGTTTTGTCCTAGCTCAGGAAGGAGGGCTCCAGAGCAAACTAATTTGTGCAGTAGCCAAATCGCTCACTCACAACTTTAATGCCAGTAGCTCACAAAGTAGGATTTTTGCTCACAAGACTCCACAGAGGGAACATTTTGCTCTGAATCATTGCGTCAAAATGTCTGTGCTGTTGCAATCTTGAGTATGCTGTTCAGGTGTGTATCCGTAAGCTGCAAACCTACGATGACGCAGCAGCAGCAGCAGCAGCAGAACTGGGAGAAGAAGCAGAAGATGGCCAGTTCCACTGCGGGCCTGATAGGAGCCCTCCGGGAGCCTGATCCGGCCCCTGGGCCGCATTTTTGACACACCTGGTCTAAGGAGCCGGGCTCATTCTACAATTCAGGGTATCCACATAATACAGTAAATAACAGGACCCCAGTGGCTATTTCTTGACCAAGATGGCCACCAATTGGTATTCCGATTACCACCCCATTTTCCAATTTGGGCTCCTTTCTTCTCAGCCACTAAACCGGAACTCCTCAATCAGAAACTTTGCGCCAGAGAATCAAAACATCTGCCTGAAATTAACGGCGGGCTTTTGTTCAGCGGATGCCAAGGTCTAAATAAGGATCAGCGGCCCAGTGGTGAAATATTCCCTTTCTGTTCAGGCTTTGGCACCGAACCCGGCTGTTCTTTTGAACCACCCGAGTTCACGTTGAGGCGCTGGGTGGGGGGAAACGGGCTCTGTTCCACAACCTTCCATTTCTCTTCCCCGGCTAATTTATTACCTGGCATAGACTCTTGAGTTGGCTGACTGGGATCGCTGGTTCCAAACAATATCTGAATGCAATGCCTCAACTCGTGAACTCGAGATCAGTCACTGACAGGTATCAGACATGACGTCATAGCCTACGGCGGGCATGTTGAAAAGGAGTGAGCGGCAAAGCCTTGTAACTGGGGTTGCCAATCTCCAGGGTGGACTTCTCCCAGAATCAGAGTGCATCTCCAGACTACAGAGATCAGTTCCCCTGTAGAACGCGGCAGTTTTGGAGTGCAGGCTCTATTCTAGGGCATCATAAGAACATAAGGGACCCCAATGTTGGATCAGGCCAAAGGCCCATCCAGTCCAACACTGTATCACACAGTGGCCAGAAATACCAGAGATATCGTATCCGGTGAGCTTCTTCCCCAAAATCCATCCTTCGTGGGCTCCAGAAACTTCTCAACCCGGACCTGGCAACCCTGCTTATAAATCTGGTATATTGTAATGGATGGAAGAAGAAGAACACTTGGGGCTCTTTAGTGTGGAGAAACGACGGCTGAGGGATGACATGATCGGGGTTTATAAGATAAGGCATGGGACAGAGCAGGTCGAGAAAGAAGTACTTTTCTCCCTTTCTCACAACACAGGAACTCGTGGGCACTCCATGAAATTGCGGAGCAGTCGGGTTAGAACGGATAAAAGGAAGTACTTCTTCACCCAAAGAGTGATTAGCACATGGAATTCACTGCCACAGGAGGTGGTGGCGGCTACAAGCATGGACGGCTTCAAGAAGGAATTAGATAAGCATATGGAGCAGAGGTCCATCAGTGGCTATGAGTCGCCAGGTATAGATGGGAACACTCAGTCTGGGGCCAGGGATGCTCTGTCTTCTTGGTGCTTGGGGGGGGCAACAGTGGGAGGGCTTCTAATGTCCTAGCCCCACTGCTGGACCTCCTGAGGGCACCTGGTATTTCTGGCCATTGTGTGACACAGAGTGTTGGACTGGATGGGCCTTTGGCCTGATCCAACACTGGCGTCTCTTATGTTCTTATGAATGTATGAGCTTGAGTCTAGAAAGGTATTGTAAATAGACCTATCAGAACAAAGGAAGTTCTGGAGGGAAGAGAAATGATTCGTCTTTATGTACTGTATGTGATTGGACCTCAGCTGACATGTGGGCGTGGCCTGCCAAGCCTGGACGGTTTTAAAAGGAGCCTGTTGCTCCATTGATTTGTCTCGTTCTGGTTCTTCTGACTTCGTGTTCAATAAAGCTGTTCATCACCGTTCACCTGCTGCCTGAGTCTCGTATCTAACATAGTCTTTAAAAGATGATTTGACAAGTCATGCCGCACACTGAGTTGACTACGTCGAAGGGCCTAGCAACCTCCTGGAATTATAACTGATCTCCAGGCCTCAGAGATCAATTCCCCTGGAGAAAACGGCTGCTTTGAAGGGCAGACTGTATAATAATAAACCCTTCTGAGGGTCCTCTTGTCCCTAAACTCCAGGCTCTACCATCAGTACACCAGGAATTTCCCAAACCAGCACTGGCAACGCATGGGACCATCAATACCTATTAGTCACAACAACTTCCGGAAACTTCCATGTTCAAGGACAGTAATCCTCTGAAGACTGCTGTTCGGGGTTGCCACCAGTGGGAGAAAAGGGGTTTGAGATCCAGTTTGAGAAACCCCTGGTTATTTAGATGAAAAGTACCCAGACGGAGAGTGATTTCAGCAAAGCGTACTTTATTCCATCAGGAACAAGTCGACTTTGGCCGGCTCGCAGGCCGGCTTATATCCCCCGAGAAACCGCCACCCAAAACACACCCCGACTTCCCTATAGGTTATTTACAGTGGCCGAGAGTCCCATAGGCTCTCGGCCGGGAACCTAGCCCCCTGATTGGAGCGGGCTAGGATCCGCATAGTCCATTGTCTCTTGGAGCGAAGCCCGACGTTAGTCTCTGGACTTGTCTGGACATGTCTGGACTTGTCTGGACTGGATACATTACATTAGAGATGGAGCCCGGGAAAAATAGGGATGTCAGTGGGGAACAATGCCACTCAGTCCACCCTCGAAAGCATCCATTTCTTCCAGTGGAACCGATCAAATACATTAGAAGCAGAAAACCAGCCATGTTTCAGGAACATTGAACCAGGGGGTCCAATTCTACAACCCCCCCAAACAGGTTGCCCCCATCCCCTCCATTGTTCTCTATGGTGGGGGGAAAGTTACTTTCCCCCCACCATAGAGAACAATGGAGGGGATAGGGGCAACCTGTTTGGGGCCCCGTAGAATTGGACCCCCTGGT
>NW_015176035.1:65295-67472 GCF_001447785.1 Gekko japonicus | reverse complement strand
GCCCCCCCCGCCTGGAACTTGGCGCCTTGCCGCCGCCGCTTGTACCCGGCGGGCCTTGTCGCTTCCCCCGATATTCGCGGGGGGGAGAAGAGCTCCATCTCCTCCATCCCCCCCTCCGCTTCTCCCCGAGGTGGAGGCACTGGGAGCAGCGGCGAGGCCAGTCTCCCCCCCCACCTCCCCTCGGCCCCCCGGCTGGCTCCGAGGCGGCACGGCGGCACGGTTGGCTACAGAGCATTTGTGCGCATGCGCACAAACGCTCTTTCACTTTCGGGGGGATTTAAACATCCCCCCGATATTTCTTTTTAGTTTTTCGATTTTTGTGCACCCCTGGGGACTGCCCCAAGAGTGCACAAACCTCCCCCTGCCCCCCAAGTGCCCCCGAAGTGTGGATATAACGATCCACACAGACAGGGCCACTTGGCTATTAGATATATAGATGGGGCCGAAATTGACATTCGGCTGGCCCTTTTTCAGGCCCGGCGTTCTAGTGCGGAGCCTGAAAAAGGAGCGGAGGGCAGGGTGGTGGTGGCTCTGCAGGCCGTTTTTCAGGCCCAGTGCTCTGGCGCGGAGCCTGAAAAAGGCGGGGAGGGCAGCTCAGCAGTCCCCCCCCCCCGCGGTGGTTGCAACGGTGTCCATAACTTTTTAAAGAGCCCCTAAGGAGAGCTGGGGGAGCCAGAATGACCTCTCTCGTGTGATGTGCATCACACGCGAGAGGTGGAATTTGCCCCTACGAGTCCAAGGCCACCATCCCGGGACTAAGGGAGGCAGGAGAACATTTCGGGGGCCCCCCCGTGGGCGTCGCAGCTGCTGCCGAGAACGGCGGCGGTGTCCATAACTTTTAAAAGAGCCCCTAACAAGAGCTGGGGGAGCCAGAATGACCTCTTGCGTGAGAGGTGGAATTTGCCCCTACGAGTCCAAGACCACCACACCGGGGCTAAGGGAGGCAGGGGAACATTTTGCTCCCCACACACAGTTTCCCAACTGATGGCTCCTGGGAGCAGGGGGCAGGGCTTATGTGCCCACCCCCTGGGCTCCTGACTGGCAGAGCGGTGCACCAGTGTGCTCCGGCAGGAACCGAGGCCTGCGCGCACTCAACCACTACACCAAACTAGCTCTCTGTTAAAGATGTCAGGGCTCTTTAGCTTGGAGAAATGATGACTGAGGGGTGACATGATAGAGGTTTACAAAACCATGCATCAGATAGAGAAGGGAGAGAACGAAGTACTTCTCTGCCTTTCTCACAAAATAAGAACTCGTGGGCACTCAAGGAAATTAATGATCAGTAGACTCAGAACAAATAAAATGTAGTCCTTCTTCACCCAAAGAGTAATTAACCCCTGGAATTCATTGCCACAGGGAGTGGTGGCGGCTACAAGCATAGACAGCTTCAAAAGGGGATTGGATAAATATATGGAGCAGAAGTCCATCAGTGGCTGCAAACCACAAGGTATAGATAGGAACTCTCGTTCTGGGGCAAGTGATGCTCTGTGTTCTTGGTGCTTGGGGGGGGGCAACAGTGGGAGGGCTCCTAGTGTCCTGGCCCCACTGGTGGACCTCCTGATGGCACCTGGTATTTTTGGCCATTGTGTGACACAGAGTGTTGGACTGGATGGGCCTTTGGCCTGATCCAACATTGGCTTCTCTTATCTTCTTAGTGGCTATTAGCCACGAGACTCTGTCTGGGGCAGTGATGCTCTGTATTCTTGGTGCTTGGGGGGCACAACACAATAGTGGGAGGTCTTCTGGAGTTCTGGCCCTGCTGGTGGACCTCCTGAGGGCACCTGGGTTTTGGCCCCTGTGTGACACAGAGTGTTGGACTAGATGGGCCACTGGCCTGATCCAGGGCTTTTTTTGTAGAAAAAACCCAGCAGGAACTTATTAGCATAATAGGCCACACCCAACAGCAGAAACGCATTAGCATATTAGGCCACACACCCCGACAGAGCAGCTAATTAGCCGATTAGATCACACCCCGTGTTGCCAGAAGTGTGCTCATCCAGCCACACTCACCTTTTGCTTCTTATTCTGTTTACCTTGTTTGTTGTCAAAACCCAGGGCATTCTTTTGTAGCAGGAACTCCTTTGCATGTTAGGCCACACACCCCTAATGTAGCCAATCCTAATGCGTTTCTGCTGTTGGGTGTGGCCTATTATGCTAATGAGCTCCTGCTGGGCGTG
>NW_015176035.1:63537-65182 GCF_001447785.1 Gekko japonicus | reverse complement strand
GAGCCCTGATCCAACATGGCTTGGTTTGGTGTAGTGGTTAAGAGCGGAAAACTCTAATCTGGAGTAACAGCCTTGATTCCCCACTTTTTTAATTTATTTATTTACATGAGATTTATATACCGCCCATGACCCCTAATGGGTCTCAGAGCGGTTTACAGAATACTACTAATATATAGTAGTGATTAAACCTACCTAGGGCCACATTCACAAGGGGAGGGACTTCCTACCGACACCCTGTTGGCAGCGCATTCTCTCCTCTTCCAGCGGGCCACGAGTGTTGTCTCTGGCGTACTCTGGTTACCCGGCGACCACCTTCCGGCAGGCTCGATGTTTTTCTCTTCTGCGTGCGACCGCTCCTCCGGCTGCAGCTTCCGGCTCACGTCCTTCCGGCTCCAGCCGTGCTGCGCCGTCCTGCGTCCGCTCAGCCCGCGTCCTGCATCCGCTCCGCCTCCATCAGGTCTGGTTACCAGGAACTCAGCCGCCATTGTTGTTACCGCCGCTGCCGTCTTCGCCTCCGTTGCTGCTGCCAACACTCCTGGCACGGAACCAGGAGGTGGGTGCCCCCTGCCACCTAGGGCAGGTACCCATTTATCTACTTGTTTTTTTTTAACCTTTCGAACCGCTGGGTTGGCGGGAGCTGGGACGGGGCCCAGGAGCTCACTCCGGCCGCAGTGGGGATTCGAACAGCCATTGAGGCTGTTCGCTACAGATGTTACAAGCAGGCGTTGTATTGCCTGCGCCACCGCTCCCTGACTTCTCCTCCGCAGGCCAGTCACAGCTCCCTCAGAACTCTCTCAGCCCCACCTGCCTCACAAGGGGACTGTCATGGGGAATGGAAAGGAAGGCGATCGTAAGCCACTCTGAGACTCCTTCAGGTAGTGAAGAGCAGGGTATAAAACCAACTCCTCTTCTTATATTCTTAAGCACACCTAAGGCACAAGGTTGGAGAGAAGCAAGCACATCTTTTCTACAGGCCAGGTGGAAATGCATGGCTGTCTGGATATGTGACGTAGCTCTATGGACTCCCTGCCTCAACCGCTCCCGGCATGTTTTTGACTTTCCTTGTCCATAGGAGAAAAAAAATGAAGACATTAAAATAATGTGCGGGGCAAGGTACCACAAACGGTCCAGTTCCACTTATCTGGCTACAAAGATAAACACCTGCAAGGGCCAGAATTTGAGAGGCAGTGTAGCGGTTACGCTGCTGGACCAGGGTCCAGGAGACCTAGGTTCGAATCTTCTCTCAGCCATGTATTTATTTCGATACTTATACCCTGCTTTTCCCTCGGCTGAGGACTCAAAGCGGCCCATAGCATCATTCCCCCCTCGTGAATGTTATCCTTACAATAGCAACCCCGTGAGGCACGTTAGTGTGAAGGTCGCCCAGTAGGGATGCCAGCCTCCAGGTGGGGCCTGGGGATCTTCCACAATGACAACTCATCTAGCTGTTTGGTGTAGGGGTTGGGGCGCGGACTCTGATTTGGGAGAACCGGCTTTGATTCCCCACTCCTCCACATGCAGCCGGCTGGGTGACCTTGGGTCAGTCACAAGTTTCCTCGGAGCTGTTCTCTCAAGAGCAGTTCTCAAGAGAGCTCTCTCAGCCCCACCTGCCTCACAGGGTGTCTGTCATGGGGAGGGGTAGGGA
>NW_015176035.1:62998-63270 GCF_001447785.1 Gekko japonicus | reverse complement strand
AACACAGGGCATGTTCTTGCAGAGCCCTCTCAGCCCCACCTACCTCACAGGGGTGTCTGTTGTGGGGAAGGGAAGGGAAAGGCGTTTGTGAGCCACTCTGAGACCCCTTCGGGTACAGAAGGGTGGGGTATAAATCCAGTCTCCTCTTCTTCTTCTTCTTCTTCTTCTTCTTCTTCTTCTTCTTCTTCTTCTTCTTCTTCTTCTTCTTCTTCTTCTTCTTCTTCTTCTTCTTCTTCCTTTGTAAGATTGTAAGTGGCCATTGCTCAGTTGCA
>NW_015176035.1:62354-62506 GCF_001447785.1 Gekko japonicus | reverse complement strand
GAGCTGTTCTCTCGAGAGCAGTCCTTGAGAGAGCTCTCTCAGCCCCACCGACCTCGCAGGGTGTCTGTTGTGGGGAGGGGAAGGGAAAGGAGATTGTGAGCCGCTCTGAGACACCTTCGGGTAGTGAAGGGCGGGGTATAAACCAAATCTCC
>NW_015176035.1:60894-61085 GCF_001447785.1 Gekko japonicus | reverse complement strand
CTTGTCCACATGTTTGTTCACCCCCTCAAAGAACATTAACAGGTTAGTGAGACAAGATCTTCCCTTACAGAACCCATGTTGAGTCTGCCTCAATAGGTTTTGTTCATCTATGTGCCTACTAATTCTTTCCTTAATAATGGTTTCCACCAGTTTACCCGGTATCGACGTCAGACTGACTGGCCTGTAATTTC
>NW_015176035.1:60628-60825 GCF_001447785.1 Gekko japonicus | reverse complement strand
AAGGAGAGATTACATATTTTTGTCAGGAGATCCACAAGTTCACAATTGAGTTCTTTCAGAACTCTTGGATGTATGCCATCTGGGCCTGGTGATTTTTCAGTTTTTCTCCAATCCAATCTCTTCTCTTCTTCTTCCTCCACATGCAGCCAGCTGGTGTGACCTTGGGTCAGTCACAAGTTCTCTCAGAGCTGTTCTCT
>NW_015176035.1:60127-60540 GCF_001447785.1 Gekko japonicus | reverse complement strand
AAATCCAATCTCTTCTCTTCTTCCTCCTCCACATGCAGCCAGCTGGTGTGACCTTGGGTCAGTCACAAGTTCTCTCAGAGCTGTTCTCTCGAGAGCAGTCCTCGAGAGAGCTCTCTCAGCCCCACCCACCTCACATGGTGTCTGTTGTGGGGAGGGGAAGGGAAAGGAGTTTGTAAGCCGCTCTGAGACTCCCTTGGGTAGTGAAGGGCGGGGTATAAATCCAATCTCTTCTCTTCTTCTTCCTCCACATGCAGCCAACTGGTGTGACCTTGGGTCAGTCACAAGTTCTCTCAGAGCTGTTCTCTCGAGAGCAGTCCTCGAGAGAGATCTCTCAGCCCCACCCACCTCACATGGTGTCTGTTGTGGGGAGGGGAAGGGAAAGGAGTTTGTAAGCCGCTCTGAGACTCCTTCGG
>NW_015176035.1:55852-60024 GCF_001447785.1 Gekko japonicus | reverse complement strand
CTCCTCCTCCTCCTCCTCCTCCTCCTCCTCATTCGTGTGGTCCTCTAAGTATTTTTCATCATTTCTGTTTTATTTACACAGTTTCAGCTGCCCTGAGTTCAGCAAGGCAGCAAGGTGCCTAATAAATGTTTCAGATACGTTAACTGATAAATAGCAAATGCTGTTTTGTTTTATTTTGGCTAATTCCTTATAAAGGAGAGTTTGCTGGCTCTCCGCGTCGGCCAGCGACGGAGCCTTTTGAATGCCTTTCCCCCATGTCCGCTTCTTTGTCACTCGAGCGCTTTCAAGCGTGGCCGATCGCTCGAATGGCTGAAAAAACTCGCCCCTTGGAACAGGACCAAAAATGTTTCGACTCCATTTATTTTCACATCTTGGCGGTCTTCATTTTGCATTGACAACCTTCTTTGACAAGTTTAAGCTCTGGCTTTTCTCCTTCCTTTTTGGGGGGGTTGGAGGGGCGGGGGTTGCCGGGAGAGATGGCAGTTAGCCAAGGGAATTTGGTATTTAGTGGGTGGGTGTTTTGGAAAAAGCCTGTGCTCCTTTGGTATGCATACACTCTCAGTCTGCACTTTATACCAGTGAAGTCCAGAGAAAACTTGAACATATGAAGTGTCCTTACAATGAATCAGAACCTTGGTCCATCTAGGTGGGCATTATTTCATAGAATCATAGAATCATAGAATTATAGAATGTTAGAGTTGGAAGGGACCTTGCAGATCATCTAGTCTAGCCCCCTGCACTCTGCAGGAGCATAGCTGAAAGATAGCCCTACATACCTACAACATACCCAAAAGATGGTCGTCCAGCCTCCGCTTAAAAATGTCCAGCGAGATATGCCAAATATTGGAGAAAAAATGAGGTACCTTGAAAAGAAGAAATTATAAATAAAATACTGGAAACTGCAGAGATAGACAGATTAAACTTTAATTCTGAGATGACAAAATGAAGAAAACTTCGAGAATACTTGGACAAGGTTTTATAAATGGATCAAAGACTATAATAAGAGAGATAGAAGAGAAGAGATTGGATTGATACCCTGCCCTTTACTCGGAGTCTCAGAGCGGCTTACAAACTCCTTTTCCCTTCCGCTCCCCACAACAGACACCCTGTGAGGTGGGTGGGGCTGAGAGAGCTCTTTCGAGGACTGCCCTTTCAAGGACAGCTCTTGTCAGAACTACGGCTTGCCCAAGGTCATCCAGCAGGTGCAAGTGGAGGAGTGGGGAATCAAACCCGGTTCTCCCAGAATAGGGTCCGCGCACTTAACCACTACACCAAATAAAGCATAGGGACATGCAACCAAATCAGAAGAAGATACGAACTATATTTTTTTTAGTTACGAGCAAAGTTTTATTCAAAAATATACGGTGGAAAAATAACAAAAAATATATAATAAGACAATATATGAGGTAACTTAACAGACAAATCATGTTGTAAATGGAATCCCCAAATTTTTGTCTGCCTGTCTGTCTGTTTGTCTTGTATAAAAATTAAAACTGTTTATTAAAAAAAAAAATCCTAACAGAGGGTGCATTCAGACGGGCAGCTAATCCCACCATTATGCCAGCTTGAATATTATCCCGATCTTTTAAATCCATCATAGCACGACCAGACATCCCCCTGGTGAATTGCCTTACCGCGCGCTGCGTCCGTCGTGGATTGTCTAGATGGTGTCCACTGAAGGAAGCATGCGCGATGGTTTCTTTTTTAAAAAAACTTTTTTGCGCATGTGCATAGGTGTCACATTGCATCCTTGTTGAAGGAGGTGCGCAATGGGATTAAAAAAACTTTTTGCACGTGCGCATAGATGTGACAGCACGTCCTTGTTGATCCGCGCATGTGTAGAGATTTTTAAAAATGGCGCCCGCTCGGGATGGTCTGACGTCAGACCACCCCGACGGGAGGATTGCGCGCTGGTAGAACGATCAGACGGGTGAAAGTTCGCAGTTGTCCCGCAGGCAACTGAAACCCCCAGATTTAAAGTGCTATCTTTTACACACGGCTCCGAAGTGCGGCAAAACGGGATGTCCACGGAAGAGGGACATTTCCCAGATGTTTGTGACTGGATATTACCTTTAGATCCATGAGGCAATCGTGCCTCATGCGAATCTAAAGAGCCGTCTGATCAGACTCAGAGATTTCATCCGAGAGCTGCTAGATGCCCTCTGTCACCAAAGGCATGGGGGAAGTGGCTTTAAACGTAGCCACCGAGTAACTGTAACCACTAAGGAACAGCCCTGTTCCACCGAGTAGCTCTGCTGTCCTGCTAAAGAAAGAGAAACAAGCTTTAGGGATGTTCGAATACTTGCCAGGGTGGCTTGTGTCCTGTTCACTGATGGCAAATAGAGGTCTGATTTTTCGACAGTCGGTTCAATAGTTCATTGGTCTGTTTGTGGGTGTTTGACAGGTTGTCTCACTGTATTCCTTACTAAGCAAGCACAATCGACCTTTCGTGCATGCATGCTCTCACGCAGCAAAACTGGATTCTTCTACCTTCCCGTCCTCCCTGTGTAACTGCTCTGTTCAACAGGCAGTGGTTTAAATAGAGAATCAGATAATTCACAAATCACATAAGTCGGTCATCAATACACGCTGTTCCAATAAAATACAACACTTTGGTATTTGTCTAAAGTCAGGAGTCCCCAGTCTTTCTGAGCCTGCGCACACTGTTGGAATTCTGATACAGTGTGGTGGGAACAATCACGAAATGGCGGCCACAAAATGGCCGCCACAGCTTACCTTTAGTCACACAGTGAAGATCTTCGGCTATGGTGGCAGCTACCACCAAAGCAACGTTTTTAAAAAATCCGCACAGCCAATCAAATCTTCAGGGCCCAATAAGAAGCCTTGCTGGGCAAAAGCCTCACTTCGACCCACCCACTTTCTTAAGAACATAAGAGAAGCCATGTTGGATCAGGCCAGTATCCCATCCAGTCCAACACTCTGTCACACAGTGAACAAAGGTCCATCAGGAGGTCCACCAATGGGGCCAGAACTCCAGAAGCCCTCCCACTGTTGCCCCCCAACCCCCAAGAATACAGAGCATCCCTTGCCCCAGACAGAGTTTTCCATCTATTAGAACATAAGAGAAGCCATGTTGGATCAGGCCAGTGGCCCATGCAGTCCAACACTCTGTTTCACACAATGGCCCAAACCCAGGTGCCATCAGGAGGTCCACCATCAGGGCCAGAACTCCAGAAGCCCTCCCACTGTTGCCACTCAAGCATCAAGAATACAGAGCATCACTGCCCCAGACAGAGTGTTCCGTCTATAAGAACGTAAGAGAAGCCAATGTTGGATCAGGCCAGTGGCCCATGCAGTCCAACACTCTGTTTCACACAGTGGCCCAAACCCAGGTGCCATCAGGAGGTCCACCAGCAGGGCCAGAACTCCAGAAGCCCTCCCACTGTTGCCACTCAAGCATCAAGAATACAGAGCATCACTGCCCCAGACAGAGTGTTCCACCTATACCTTGTGGCTAATAACCACTGATGGATCTCTGCTCCATATGATTATCTAACAGTTGGCGGGCACCAGGAAAGATGTCAGCAGGTACCATGGCACCCACGGGCATCAAATTAGGGACCTGCTGCTCAACAGGAACTGAACTGACAAAGGGATCAGTTGATATCTGTTCACATTGTGAACTGAGGCAGGTCACGAGAGGGAGGGCAGGAAGGGTTGCATCAGTGCTTAGTTCTTTTGGCCCTTTCTTTGGCCCAGGGAAATGCCGATCGCCACTTTGGGTTCAGGAAGCCATTTTTCTCCAGGCCAGTTTGGCCAGGGATACTGGAGGTTTTTTGCCATCTTCTGGGCATCGAACAGGGGTCACTGGGGGTATGTGTGGGGGGAGTTATTTGTGAATTTCCTGCATTCTGCAGGGGGTTGCACTAGATGAACTGCTCAACAGCAATCTGAAGCCGTGTAGGGTCAAGACGAAGAAGAAGAAGAAGAGGAGGAGGAGGAGGAGGAGGAGGAGATTGGATTTATACCCTGCCCTTCACTACCCAAAGGAGTCTTAAAGCGGCTTACAATCTCCTTTCCCTTCCCCTCCTCACAACAGACACCCTGTGAGGTAAAAGAAGAAGAAGAGATTGGATTTATACCCCGCCCTTCACTACCCAAAGGAGTCTCAGAGTGGCTTACGAACTCCTTTCCCTCCCCCTCCCCACAAC
>NW_015176035.1:53536-55812 GCF_001447785.1 Gekko japonicus | reverse complement strand
TGAGAGAGCAGCTCTGAGAGAACTTGTGACTGACCCAAGGTCACACCAGCAGCTGCATGTGGAGGCGTGAGGCAGCCTGTTCTCCCAGATTAGGGTCCACGCTCCTAACCACCGCACCAAGCTGGCCCTTGCACTGCCTGTGGGCCCATTTTAAGATTTCAGCAGTTCTATTCTGCTCAGGATGTGTGAACTGCTCCACTGGGGAGGGGGGGGAATTAGAGGGAACCTTACGACAGCCCCTCATGGGATCGTCTCCTTCTCCTATTACTTCTCCTCCCGGCCGATCCCTCAGGTGTTCGGTTTGATCTCCGCGTTCTGGCAGGGCCGTTCTTGCCGAGGAATTCCTAACGCGTGCGGTTATAGATGTCTTTTGCCCATGAGGTATAGGGGGCCTCCCCCCCAACCCCAACCCCCCTTGCGAATTCCTCCCCGAGCCCATCACGAGGAGAAATGGGACCTTGTAAAAGCCCACCTTTGACAGCCCGCATCCCTGGAAATAAAAGAGGGGGCCCTTGTGAGAAAGAGGCCTGGAGCAAACCCCTCCTCCTGCCTCACAACTTTTTCTAACTCTGCTCGGAGGGTTCTTTTCCCCCCCCTCTTTCCTCCTTGGTCTGTAGCTCTCGCTTGATACTGTAAAAAACTGGAACAACAGATGTTTGGGAATGAACCAGCCTTCTCCTGTGCTGGGTGGACTTTTTAGAAAGAAAAGAGGCAGACGGGGAGAGAACTTGTGGCCTGGGACATGGACGAGGCACCCCTCCGTGGGTTGTGACCCGTGTTGCGTGGGTGCTCGCGGGTGCCAAGCTTGAGGCAGGTAAGCAGAGTTTAGACCACCTGAACAAACAGTTGCTCGACTGAACGCTTTCTTCCGTCTCCTGGGGAAGGAAACCCTCGCATCCAGATAACACAGAGCATGATCCAACCCCGAACACGCGCTTCCAATTCCCCTGCATTTCAGTGGGAATGAAGCAATGCTCCCTCTAAGCTGTGGAGTCTTGTGAGCAAAAATTCTGCTTTGTGAGCTGCTGGCGTTAAAGTTGTGATTGAGTGATTTGGCTACTGCATAAATTCGTTTGATCTGGAGCAACGTTCCCTCTAAGCTGTGGAGTCTTGTGAGCAAAAATCCTACTTAGTGAGCTACTGGCATTAAAGTTGTGAGTGAGCAACTTGGCTGTTGCATAAATTAGTTTGCACTGGAGCCATCCCTTCCTGAGCTAAAGCAAAAATGTGTGAGCCGGAGGCTAAAAAACTGTGAGCCAGCTCACACTAACTCAGCTTAGAGGGAACACTGATCTGGAGCCCTCCTTCCTGAGCTATGACAGAAATGTGTGAGCCGGAGGCTAAAAGACTGTGAGCTAGCTCACACTAACTCAGCTTAGAGGGAACATTGGAATGAACGTGTGTGTGTGTGTGTGTTAGATCTCTCCAACTACAACTGATGGAATTTTTAAGATGTGGGATTCTTCTGGATTGTGCTTAATGGTTGAAAAGACTGCTTGAGTGGTATATAAGAGCAGGAGTCCAGGAGTGACCAGTAACTCACGGAACCTCATGACCTGCCACAGATTTTGTGAGTCTTGAAGGTGCTCCTGGACTCTTGCACTTTTCTACTGCTCCGGGCAGAGTGACACAGATACCCATCTTGCTTTAGTGGGGTGATTCTCTTATATTATTGTACAGTTAGCATCATGATGGTCCTTTGACAGCGATGGCAGTGTGTATATTTTGGTGTGGTGGTTAGGTTTTGTGGTTTGGTGTAGAGGTTAGGAGCGCGGACTCAAATCTGGGACAACCGGGTTTGATTCTCCACTCCTCCGCATGCAGCTGCTGGTGTGACCCTGGGTCAGTCACAAGTTCTCTCAGAACTGTTCTCTCAAGGTCAGTTCTCCAGAGAGCTCTCTCAGCCCCACCTACCTCACAAGGTGTCTGTTGTGGGGAGGGGAAGGGAAAGGAAATTCTAAGCCGCTCTGAGACTCTGTCAGGTAGTGAAGAGTGGGGTATAAATCCAATCCTTTCTTTCTTTCTTTCTTTCTTTCTTTCTTTCTTTCTTTCTTTCTCACTCTCTCCTCTTTCTTTCTTTCTCTCTCTCTCTCTTTTTCCTTCCTTCCTTCCCTCCTTTCCTTTCTCTGTCTCTCTCCCTTTCTCCCCTCCCTTTCTCTCCCTCCCTCTCTTTCTCTCTCTCTCCTTTCTTCCTTCCTCTCTCTTCCTCTCTCTCCCTCTCTCCCTCCCTCCCTCCCTCTCTCTCTCTCTCTTTCTTTCTTTCTCTCTCTCTCTCT
>NW_015176035.1:46239-53512 GCF_001447785.1 Gekko japonicus | reverse complement strand
TTCCTTCCTTCCTTCCTTCCTTCCTTCCTTCCTTCCTTCCTTCCTTCCTTCCAAGTAATGGGCCAGACTGGAGTGACTCTGCACAGGTTTGCAGTCCGGGTGGCCATCTGAAATGGAGGGATATTAATCTTGGCCCGTTTTGCAAGACTGTTGTGATTGTTACTGTGATACGGCATGCAGAAGTGTTTTGGATGTTCAGCAGAGCTGCCAGCTCCTGATTTGGTATCTTACTCTGACTGATGGAAAGCTCTGTGCGACTATAAAAGCCTGGGTCTTTTTATAAATGCCGGGGTGGGGCCAATACAACAGATTATACTCCTTTTCCTTTAGAACAAATCTGCAGTGGGGCTTGCCTTCTTCGTTATCTTTCCATTTTTCCTGTCTGATAAAGGGACCTTTGATCCACAAACGCTTATGCCCTGAGAAATTTTGTTGGTCGTTAAAGAGGTGTGTTGGCTCAGTGGCAGCGCATTTGTTTGGCATGCAGAAGGTCCCAGGTTCAATCCCCAGCATCCCCAGTTGAAAGGACCAGGCAGTGGGTGATGGGAAAGACCTCTGCCTGAGACCCTGGAGAGCGGCTGCCAGTCTGAGTAGACAATACTGACCTCGATAGACCGACGCTCTGATTCGGTATAAAGCAGTATGTGTTCATGTGTGCTACTGGACTTGGATTTTACTCTGCCTTTCCACGTGTATCCCACCCTTCCAGTTTGGTGTGGTGGCAAAGAGCGCAGACTCTAATCTGGGAGAGCTGAGTTTGATTCTCCACGTCCCCACACGCAGCTGCTGGTGTGACCTTGGCTCAGTCCCAAGTTCTCTCTGAGCTGTTCTCTCATGAGCAATCCTCGAAAGAGCTCTCTCAGCCCCACCTACCTCACAGGGTGTCTGCTGTGGGGAGGGGGAAGGGAAAGGAGATTGTAAGCCGCTGTAAGACTCCTTCAGGTAGCAGAGGGCGGGGTATAAATCCAATCTCTTCTTCTTCCTCCTCCCAAGGGGCTTAGGGCAACATGCACAGCTCTTTCCTTTTATCCCCACGGCAACTCTCTGAGGTAGATCTGGCCAAGAGAGAGATGCTGAGCTTCACAGGTTAGTAAGAATTTGAATCCAGGTTTCCTAAGTCCCAGGTTGACACTCTAACCCCTACACCATACTGCCCCCTTCCTCTGATCATATTAGACTGCTCATCACGGCGATGCTGCAGCGTGGCAAAGAAGCGGCACGGCAAGCGGTTCACGTTTGTGCGCATGCCCAGTTCTGCAGAGCAGCACTGCTTTCAGTTATGTGTTTGTGCACATGCACTTACGAAAAACACCCGGTTTGCGCCGGGACGTGGACGGGCGCCGGATGCCACGGGATACTAGCACTCCCGCGATCAGACGCCCGCCCCTCTCCTGTGTTTTCCGTATACTAGTGCACTTTCCCAGGTACTTTTTTACTGCACATCTTCGGCGGGACGCCACGGGTTGTTGCAGTGTGATCGCGCCGCGAAAATCCGCCTGACATTCGTGCCTTTAGCGCGGCAAATCCTCCGTGGGACCGGGGCCAGTGTTAGATATTGCTTTAAATCTCCAGCCTATCTATTGTATTTCTTGTATTTCATGTATTGAATACTATTGTATATTTGAGAAATATTTGGAGCCTTATGTGATGTTAAGTCATGCAGTGTGGTGTTTATGGCATTTGGGGGGGGGGCTGTTGATATGGTTGCCAACTCCAGTTTAGGAAATTCTTGGAGATTCGGGGGTGGCGCTGAGGAATATGGGGTTTGGTGAGGAGAAGAACCTCAGGAGGGCATACTGCCGTAAAGTCTAGCCCCCTCCCCCAAGTAGCCATTACCTCCAGGGGAACGGTAGGATATTTAGCAGAGTGCATAAGCATAGTGGAACAAATGCATCATAGAAACATGTGTGCTTCACTTCTAAGCAGGGGTCATTTCGTAGAAAAAGAGGTGCAGGAGCTCATTAGCATAACACATTAGCATAACTTATTTGCATGTGCCACACCCACTGACATCACTGGAAGTACGTCAGAAGACAACACCCACCGCTCAGGCTCCACTGGACTGTTTTGGATTGCTAGGCATTGGGGGGGGGGGACAATGCAGATCTGCAGGAGTGCTGCTGGGAGCAGGGGGTGGGGCTTGTTGCATGTGCCCGTCCCCTGGGCTCTTTACTGTCGGAGCTCCGCTCCTGTGCGCTCCTGCAGGAAATGACCCCTGCTTCTAAGAAAGTTCAGTACAAAATTAGGGAGGGGTTGCATGGAAAGGAGGGGCCCAGAGGTTAAGATGCTGAGCTGCAGACCAGAAGGTCGGTAGCTTGGCAGTTCGAGACCCGAGTGTGCCGTGTGACAGAGTGAGCTCTTGTCTCCAGCCCCAGCTCCTGCCAACCCAGCAGTTTGAAAGCAAGAAATTGCAAGTAAATAAATAGGCACTGCTTCGGTGGGAAGGTAACAGCATTCCGTAAACAAATAGGCACTGCTTCGGTGGGAAGGTAATAGCATTCTGTGCACCTCAGCATTCATTCATGCCGGCCACATGACCATGGAAAAGTCTTCAGACAGCGCCGGTTCTTCGGCTTGGAAATGGAGATGAGCACTGGCCCCTGGAGTCAGATTCTGACTGGCTTTCGAGCAAGAGAAACCTTGACCTTTACTTACATGGAAAGAGAAAATAACAACAGCCTAACTCATCTTTCTCGTATGGCTCTCCATCTCATTTCTTACACTGTGTTGTAGTCGTGTGTGTCTAAGAACAAAGGAAAAGGACGTTTCCTCCCAAAGGCTCCACCCCCTGCTTGCGGCACAGAATGGCATGTACCGTCTCCAATATATTGATTAGCCAATAATCAATCTTAAGTTCATCTCATTAAGAATAAGACCTCCCCCTTCTTGGCAGGAAGATTGTAAAAGGTTAAGGTAAAGGTTTCCCTTGCTCGAAAGCCAGTCAAATCCGACTCCAGGGATGCTCATCTCCGTTTCCAAGCCGAAGAGCCGGCGCTGTCTTTTGAGCCTGAGGGAAATTTGGGATTCTGACACGGTGTGGTGGGAGCTGGTGTGAACCAATCCTTAAGGTTGAATCTGCATTTGCATTTTTAAATTAGTTTCATCCTGCTGTGACGCCTTGTTGGGTGATAGTGAGATACTGAAAAAATTGTATTTAGCAGATATAAGATAGTCTAGCAGAGCCAAAGTAAAATAATTCAGTCTGAGAGTCCATGTGTGATTAAAATATGAAGTTTTTACTAAATCCTAGCATAGGGAAGGGTAACTGGGATGAAAATAACAAAAGAGCATAGTCAGCTACATCCTTACACTCCAAAGACAAAAGTAGAAGAGAGAATGGCTGCTCTCCTTCTTCTTCAGAAACACCAAACAAAGACGGGAAGAGAAGCCATAAAATGGTAATACACCTTGACACTTTAGTCCCAATCAAATCCCTAGATCAGGGAGAAAATTCCCGGGCTTCCTACATCTAAAGAACATTGGTTACATGAGAAACATGTGACGTCCGCCGTCTTTCTCTATGCTTGTTTGAATGTTGTTTGGAGAAGATTTTTTTAAAGCAGTGCAGAGGTGCAATGACAGTGGAGCCGCCCCGAAAGGGCGATAAACATATGTGGACGTGCAAAAGTATGCTAGCACTGTTGAGGTGTGAAAACGACACCAAATGCAGGCAGCTTTTTTGAAGACGAGTCAAAAGGCTGGGACACTGGTGGGAAAGACAAATGTAGATTCAGTCCCTGGTTTTCCTCTCGCTCGTTTTAGGATAGCGATACTAAATTCCTCCGAGCCAAGTTTTCTAAGTTTCCCTGCTAGTTTGCGCCAGCTGTTTAGCCTGGCTGGTTGCCAGAAGTCCTTCTTCCCCAGCTAACATCTCCGAGGGGCTCTTTACATGTTTCAATGGCATGTTAAGAAAAAAAGGTGGGCTTCGTTTCTTTTGGGCTGAAAACACTGTGCATCCTTCAAGGCGTATTTTCACATGCGGCAATCAGCGGGGGAGCGGATTTATGAATGAGCAACGCAGATGCTGTAAGGAGCCCTGTCTTGCGCTGGGGGAGCAACAGCTGACACTTGTAGCCTCCAAGCGAGAGAAAGCTGGAGTGGAAACATCTGGGGACTGGCATCTTTTTGGAGCCGTTTGCTAATGTGTGAAGTGGTTCGCTGATTGAATAGAGCCATGGCGGGTTTGTTCGATTGGAAACAAACTTGGAAATGCAAAGGGACCGGATTACAGCTGCTGATGCTTGGTTAGTGTCAGGTAATGGGAGTAAGCCAGAAAGTAGAATCATAGAATCATAGAATGTTAAGAGTTGGAAGGGACCTTGCAGGTCATCTAGTCCAACCCCCTGCACTCTGCACGAGCATAGCCGAAAGATAGCCCTACAACATACCCGAGAGATGGTCGTCCAGCCTCCACTTGAAAACGTCCAGCAAAGGAGCATCCACCACCTCCCGAGGCAAGGTGGAATTAGATAAGCATATGGAGCAGAGGTCCATCAGTGGCTATTAGCCACAAGGTATAGATAGGGACTCTGGGGCAAGTGATGCTCTGTCATCTTGGTGTTTGGGGGGGGGGCGTCAACAGTGGGAGGGCTTCTAATGTCCTGGCCCCACTGGTGGACCTCCTGATGGCCCCTGGTATTTCTGGCCACTGTGTGATACAGAGTGTTGGACTGGATGGGCCTTTGGCCTGATCCAACATTGGCGTCTCTTATGTTCTTATGACATCACCGTTCGTCTCTGAGGGAAAACGTCCGTTCCTTTGAGGGGGGCGTGAAAGCGCATTCACCTTCTCTTCACGTTCTCCCTTCAGCCAACAAGGAGCATCTTCCCGCAAAGCCGAAGAGCCAGCGCTGTCCGAAGATGTTTCCGTGGTCATGTGGCCAGCATGACTAAACACCAAGGCGCACGGAACAATGTTACCTTCCCACCGAAGTGGTCCCTATTTATCTACTTGCAATTTCTTGCTTTCGAACTGCTAGGTTGGCAGGAGCTGGAAGTAGAGACGGGAGCTCACTCCGTCATGCGGCACACTCGGGTCTCGAACTGCTGAACTACCGACCTTCCACAACATGCAGTTCGGCGTCTTAACCACTTGAGCCACCGCAGCTCCATTGCATCCATAGGTACTGCTGAACTCTGAGAGTTCTGTGCTGAGAGCAAAACAGGAATTGGCCCTGCAAGCGTTGACTGCAAACCTGGCTAGGCTAACCAGTTAAAAGGACCAGGCAGTAGGTGATGTGAAGACCTCAGCCTGAGACCTTGGAGAGCTACTGCCAGTTTGAGTAGACAATACTGACCGTGCTGGACCTAGGGTCTGATTCAATGTAAGACAGCTTCATGTTTTCATGGGATTTTTTTTTAAAGGTGGAAAAACAGTCAAAGAGTCCCATTTGCAGGTCCATGACACAGGGGCGGGTTTTTAAATCCTATCCTCTGCTGTTTCCTAAACCAAATCTCCCCTCCCAAGGGGCTATTCACTCTGGTTGGAGGGAAAATACGTCCAGCAAAGGAGGGTTTCCAGACCAATGCTGGCGACCAGTGGGAGTCTTTCATAGTGGATAACTCACTGAAAATGTCGAGACAGTGTGTGACTGCAATTAAAAAAAGGCAAATGCTCTGCTGGGGATTATTAGGAAGGGAATTGAAAACAAATCAGCCAGTATCATAATGCCCCTGCATAAATCGATCGTGTGGCCTCCTTTGGAATACTGTGTGCAGTTCTGGTCACCACACCTCAAAAAGGATATTATAGCATTGGAAAAAGTGCAGAAAAAGGCAACTAGAATGATAAAAGGGTTGGAACACTTTCCCTATGAGGAATGGTTAAAGCGCTCGGGGCTTTTTAGCTTGGAGAAACGATGGCTGAGGGGTGACATGATCGAGGTTTATAAGATTATGCATGGGATAGAGCAGGTCGAGAAAGAAGTCCTTTTCTCCCTTTCTCACAAGACAAGAACTCTTGGCCCTCAATGAAATTGCTGAGCAGTCGGGTTAAAACAGATAAAAGGAAGTACTTCTTCATTCAAAGAGTGATTAACCCATGGAATTCACTGCTGCAGGAGGTGGCAGTAGCTACAAGCATGGATGGCTCCAAGAGGGAACTGGATAAGCATATGGAGCAGAGGTCCATTAGTGGCTACAAAGAGATGCACTGTATTCTTGGTGCTTGGGTGGGGGAACAGTGGGAGGGCTTCTGGAGTCCTGGCCCCACTGCTGGACCTCCTTATGGCACCTGGTATTTTTGGCCGTTGTGTGACAAGAGTGTTGGACTAGATGGGCCATTGGCCTGATCCAACATTGGCTTCTCTTATGTTCTTATGTTTGGGGCAAGGGATGCACTGTATTCTTGTTGTTTGGGTGGGGGGCAACAGTGGGAGGGCTCCTAGTGTCCTGGCCCCACTGCTGGACCTCCTGATGGCCCCTAGTATTTTTGGCCATTGTGTAACACAGAGTTATGGACTGGATGGGCCATTGGGCTGATCCAGCATTGTCTTCTCTTATGTTCTTATATGGAGCAGAGGTCCATCAGTGGCTCTTAGCCACAAGGTATAGATAGGAACTCTCCGTCTGGGGCAAGGGATGCTCTGTCTTCTTGGTGCTTGGGGTCAACAGTGGGAGGGCTTCTAATGTCCTGGCCCCACTGCTGGACCTCCTGTGGCCCCTGGTATTTCTGGCCACTGTGTGACACAGAGTGTTGGACTGGATGGGCCATTGGCCTGATCCAGCATTGGCTTCTCTTATGTTCTTATATGGAGCAGAGGTCCATCAGTGGCTATTAGCCACAAGGTACAGATAGGAACTCTCAGGCTGGGGCAAGGGATGCTCTGTATCCTTGGTGCTTGGGGGGAGGCACGAGTGGGAGGGCTTCTGGTGTCCTCCTGGCTTGGCCCTACTGGTGGACCGCCTGATGGCCCCTGGTATTTTTGGCCACAGTGTGGCAGAGTGTTGGACTGGATGGGCCTTTGGCCTGATCCAACATTGGCGTCTCTTATGTGACATCACAAGCAATGTGATGGTGTCACTTCCTGGCTGCACTGGAAGTGACATCACAGCATGGGTGCAACACTGAATCCCCCATTTCCCACAGAATATACCCCTTGCTACACGGCAGAGTGGTGGCCAGTAAAGCCGGCAGGAGGTTTGCCTCCAAAGCGGGAGTCCGGGCCTCCCCAGTACAGTTGCATCGCTATTACCCTACTGGGACTGCTGGGGTGGTGGTGGTGGATTTTATTCAGGGAAATGGCCCAGGAGAAAAGCATGGAACACCCAGCCC
>NW_015176035.1:42978-45091 GCF_001447785.1 Gekko japonicus | reverse complement strand
AAGAGCTCTGTAAGGTCTTGGAGGATTGGCTACATTAGGGGTGTGCCACCTAATATGCAAAGGAGTTCCTGCTATAAAAAGAGCTATCTATCTATCTATCTATCTATCTATCTATCTATCTATCTATCTATCTATCTATCTATCTATCTATCTGATTGGGAAGTTCAAATGGCCCAGGGAAAAGCCCAACCTAAGCAGCCATTTGGGGGTAAGCTTGCTCCTGGCCATTAGAGGAGGGTTGCCAACTTCCAGGTGAGGCCCAAAGACCTGGGATTGCAACTCCTATCCAGACAATGAAGATCAGTTCCCCTGGAGAAAATGGCTGCTTTGGAGGGCGGACTCCATGGTATTATACCATGCTGAGGTCCCTCCCCAAAACCCAGCTCTCCCCAGTTTCCACCCCCAAAATCTCCAAGAAATCCATAAACTGGAGTTGGCAACCCAGCATTAGAGGCCGTCCGGGGCAGTGTCTGGCCCGCCAGGAACATTCCCAGGAGGCCAAACAGCCAATCCACCCTTCCCTTCTCAGTCCTTCGATCTGCCTTTGGTAGCCGGCTCTTCCTCTAAGGGAGCTCCGCTTCTCTTCCAAAGAGTGGGCCTACATTTTTCAAGCTGACAGGAATTCTCCCTGCCTCCATTGAAATGTTAATTTGACTTCACTAGGACCTGAGTTTTGTGTGTGTGTGTGTGTCTCTGGGTGTAACTGCTACAGGGCCAACAATAGGGACAGGGGGCTGAGCTTGGCAAGACAGTTCTCCTCGGTTGGTGCCTTCGAAGAATCCCGGTGCGTCCCCTGGGACGCCGGGACACACAACAAGCTTTCCCTCAGTCACCCACTCCATCTTTTATTTTTTATTCTCAACCAGGCCCCGCCAAGGCCCACTTTCCCTCAGACGCCCCTTTGTTCCCCATCTTGTAAGCATTTCTGGGCAGTTCATGCCCTCTAAAGTGATTAAAGGATTAATTGCAGTTACAAAGAAAGGAGAGAAAACCTTCAGCTTTCCTAAGACCTCTCCCATGTGTGTGGCTGAGGCAAAACAGAGTGCCTTTGTACATGATATAGATGCTTCAAAAGGGTGAGTCTTTTGGTTTGTTTTTACACAAGGCAGACTCTGAGGAGGGCATACAACAGAGTTTGAGTCCTGTGGCGCTTTTAAAGACCAACAAAATTTAATTCTGGGTATAAGGTTTCGTGTGCTTGCACCCTTTTCAGATATCTATGGCTTCTGCCAGTTTGGTGTAGTGGTTAGGAGTGTGGACTCTAATCTGGAAGAACCGGGTTTGATTCCCCACTCCTCCACATGCAGCTGCTGGGCGACCTTGGGTCAGTCACAAGTTCTCTCAGAGCTGTTCTCTCTTGAGCAGTCCTCGAAAGAGCTCTCTCAGCCCCACCTACCTCACAGGGTGTGTGTTGTGGGGAGGGGGAAGGAGATTGTAAGCGGCTCTGAGACTGAAGTGTGGAGTATAAGCCCAATCTCCTCCTCCCCCTCCTTGTTTCCAATTCCCGCAGCGAAAGAATCTACCTTCACGGATCCACTAGACCAGGGAATGGACTCCGCCTTCCCCCAACCAAGGAGATAATATTCTGACAGGTTTTACTACCAGACTCCTTCTTTCCCCAGGCAAATGCTGAACAGATGCTCTGTTTGTGAAATGTGCACCTGGATTGCTAACAAGATGGCTGGTTGGAGCAGCAGACGGTGCAGAAAGGCCTTCTTTGGTGTCTGGTTCCTCTTAATCTAACAAGTGGCTGTTTCCCTCCCAAAGCATGGAGGAGAGGGTGGAGGGGGTTGACAAAGAGAACTCTTTCTCCCTCTCCCAACAGACTAGAACTCGGGGTCATCCGATGAAGCTGATGGGCAGTAGGCTCAGGACAGATGAAAATAAATACTTCTGTACATGGATTCACGGACGGGAGGTCCGTCAGTGGTTATTTCAGGGGTCGTTTTGTAGAAAAAGAGCTAGGGGAACTCATTAGCATAACTCATTAGCATATGCCACACCCCCTGACATCACCGGAAGTGTGTCATAAGGCCACACCCCCTGACATCACCGGAAGTGTGTCATAAGGCCACACACCCCGCCCCCAACAGTCCCGGCTGCCGCTGCCGGC
>NW_015176035.1:33979-38668 GCF_001447785.1 Gekko japonicus | reverse complement strand
CTGGTGGCAGCAGAAACTACCCAGTTTATAAACACAAAGAATAATTTTAAAGCGGAAACAGTTTCCCCAAATAAGCAGTGCGCCACAGAAGGGCTACTGAGCAAAAGCCCCATCTGGACCTACCCACTTTCGAGAAACACTTGGCAGGTACTACGGCCTGCCTACGGGCACCACATGCCCCCCATGCCTGACAGGAGAACATAAGAACATAAGATACGCCAATGTTGGATCAGGCCAAAGGTCCATCCAGTCCAACACTCTGTCACACAGTGGCCAAAAATACCAGGTGCCATCAGGAGGTCCAGCAGTGGGGCCAGGTCACTAGAAGCCCTCCCACTGTTGTCCCCCCCCAAACACCAAGAATACAGAGTATCACTTGCCCCAGACATAAGAATATAAGAGAAGCCAATGTTGGATCAGGCCAATGGCCCATCTAGTCCAACACTCTGTCACACAGTGGCCAGAAACACCAGGTGCCATCAGGAGGTCCACCAGTGGGGCCAGGACATTAGAAGCCCTCCCACTGTTAACCCCCCCCCCAAGCACCAAGATGACAGAGCATCACGTGCCCCAGAGCCCCTATCTATACCTTGTGGCTAATAGCCACTGATGGACCTCTGCTCCATATGCTTATCTAATTCCCTCTTGAAGCCGTCCATGCTTGTAGCCGCCACCGCCTCTTGTGACAGTGAATTCCATGTGTTAATCACTCTTTGGGTGAAGAAGTACTTCCTTTTATCTGTTCTCACCCGACCGCTCAGCAATGTAATCTTTCCTTAAAGAGAATGCAGATTCCCAGTCACTTCCCACAATTAGAAAAGACACCTTTAGACATTTGTCTGCTATTTTTGACATATTTATTGCTGCACAACCGTTGACCCTATAACCTTAGCTTGTTATTTAGTTTTCACTTTGCATAACTTGATCATCATCGTGTTGCATGTGAATTTGCTGTTCATTCCCTGGCTATAAGTCTGAACCTTGCCTGCCATTCTAATGTATTTGATAATGCGTGTGTGCACACGAAAGCTCATACCGCTGAATAAACCTTCGTTGGTCTTAAAGGTGCCACTGGACTCTGTTGCTCAGCTGCAGCAGATTTCCACTCATGAAACCTCTCTTAAAGGGACAGGACCTTTCCCTCCAGGCCCGTTGGCGCCCTGATCACCCTGCATGTGCACAGAGATTTATGTTTCCTATAACGCCAGAGGCACAGTTTTTTAGGGAGAGTTTGAAATGCCAAAGATCTGGTTCTGTTCCGGTACAGCTGAATTCACGGAGCACATGCCGCTCGAACCCAGCTTTCCCATGCCGGTAATGTTCTATAAGGTGTCAAGACGACTTTTACAGACCCCTATAAAAAAGGGGGGGGGTTATCCCTAACAGCCATATGCCAGGGGCAATAAAAGATCAAGGGGATTTCTGAGTTGCCATCCAAAGCCCCTGGCTTTATTGGAATTGCTCCTGTTCCCTGGAGATCCTGCAGTTCCTTTTTAAAAGTTCCCAACTGTCCTTCATTTTGCATCTGCTGAAGCATAGGAGAGACAAGACTGAAGTTGGTTCCTTATTCCCAGTTGCTTATTCACGAGGCTGAAATTGGTTCCTTATTCCCAGTTCCTTATTCACGAGGCTAAAGTTGGTTCCTTATTCTCAGTTCCTTGTTCCTTTGCATTTTATTCATGAATCCGTCCAAAAACACAAAGGAGAGTTTGAAAGCTCTGAACCCCAAAATAAGATTTGGACCCCAAACTTCATACACCCCCGTCTTCAGGGCTATTTTTGGGCAGGAACACACAGGAATGGAGTTCCGGCTGACTCCAAAGTTGGCCACGCCCAGCAGGAACTCATTAGCATAATAGACCACACCCAACAGCAGAAACTCGTTAGGATTGGCTACATTAGGGGTGTGTGGCCTAACATGCAAAGGAGTTCCTGCTACAAAAAAAGGCCCTGGGTTTGGACAACAAACAAGGTAAACAGAATAAGAAGCAAAAGGTGGGTGTGGCTGGATGACCACACTTCTGGTAACACGGGGGTGCGGCCTTATGTGCTAATGAGCTGTGCTGTCAAGGTTGTGACCTAATATGCTAATGAGTTCCTGCTGTTGGGTGTGGCCTATTATGCTCATGAGTTCCTGCTGGGCTTTTTCTACAAAAAGAGCCCTGTCCGTTTTCAGTGGACTCTCTCCTTTGAGAGGACATATGCTGTGTCCTGGTCCAAAGTACAGTTCTTGTGCCAGCTGTTCCAAAGTGCGGTGCCCCCCAGAACAATCACAGAGGCAGACACTGGGGCAAGCTGCACCCCAAAGCAATCTTTGGACCACCCCGATTGACACATCACCATGCTCTGGAGACTATCACCTGCAAGATGACATGCAGTGGAGCCTGGTCCAAATACTGTTTCTGGAGCCACAGGCTTCCATTTCGGTTGCTCCCAAGAATCCTGTATTTAAAAAAGATTTGAATAAGGAACTGATTTGACTATTTGCCCACTGCATCCCGGAATAAGGTTTGGACCGCCACATGTCATACAAGCTCTCCCTCCTCTCTGAGGGCAGATCTGCACGTTCCCCCCATCCCATAGCTAGCAATCCAAAACAGTCCAGTGGCACCTTTAAGACCACGTTTTATTCAGGTACAAGCTCTCCCTCCTCTGTGAGGACAGATCTGCATGTTCCCCCCCCCCAATAGCTAGCAATCCAAAACAGTCCAGTAGAGCCTGAGCGGTGGGTGTTGCCTTCTGACACACTTCTGGTGATGTCAGGGGTTGTGGCATATGCAAATAAGTTATGCTAATGAGTTATGCTAATAAGCCCCTGCACCTCTTTTTCTACGAAATGACCCCTGGGCAACACTACCTCCAGAAAGTGGCCCACTGGGAGCTTTGTTGCCAATTTAAGTGCCCAAGTGAATCAGTTCCTGGGCGGGGAGAAAACCACGGCCCTTCCAGCCTCCTCGTTCCTTTTAAATCCCACTTCCCTTTCCTTGGTTTATGCCTGAATGGGACTGAGCGGCCGTCGAAAGCCCCACTTCCGCAGGTTGGTCGGTCTCCGGTGGATTTTCTCCTGCCAAGTGTGTGCAACGTCTTCTTTTCTCTTGCAGACACCGGGCTTTTCGGCCACCTGCCCCATGATGCCTCAGCCCCGGGAGGAGTTTCTGCCATAGCAAAATGAAAACATCGTATGCCAAGATCCTGGCTCTGGTGGCTATCCTGGCCCACTGCAAAGCTGGGGCTCCACAGGAAGGTAAGCACTTTGTGGTCCAGAATAGAAATGAATAGAACAGAAACAGAAGGGGATAGAGATGAAGTCAAGGCCAGATGTTTCTCGGGGAAATACGGGCCCCATGAGATTCCAAAACCAGGCTTCAGCTTCAGTTTCAGGCCCCGGTCACACAGGCCAGATAACGCACGGGGGAGGCGTGGCTGTTCGCCCCGGAGCAAAATAAAGCACGGTAGCCCGATCACACGGTCCCCCGAGTCTCCGTGCTTCGGCTGTTAGCTGGCGATCACACGGTGTCAGGGTCAACAGCCAGCAGGTCCAAACACAACCTTCAGGAATAGTTATGCTTTATTGGAATACTGTTCAGTTGCCAAGTAGTACAGGTACATTGTCAGAAATAACGATTAGTACAAAGGACTTATTACATATACTCTGATGCTTCATGTAGTCAAGCAAATGAAATTCAAGCACATGCACGGGAATTCTCCCAGAGGGATATTACATCATAAACGGGAGACTCTCCCCACCCACCTGAGAGCAGAAATATTCACACCGATAGTGGAACACAAGTCCTCCCTTCCCTTCAAGGTTACACTGATAGCGATGTCTGGCTGAGCCAGTTCTCACGGGCAAAAGAGCGCCTCCCTTATGTTACCCATGGTAGCTAAGCAAAGCAAGCATGTGCGCATGCGCAAAAGGTCGGGGATGAAAGAAAACAAAGAAAGCATGGCAGCTAGCTGACACATTGCGATGCTGAAGCGTGGCAAAGAAGCGGTGCGGCGCGATCACACAAGCGTTTCGAGTTTGTGTGCATGCACAGTTCCACGGATCAGCACTGCTTTCAGTTTCATGTTTGTGCACATGTGCTTACGAAAAACATTCGGTTTGCGACGGGATGTGGACGGGCACAGGATGCCATGGGATACTAGCGCTCCCGCGATCAGACACCCACCTGTGCCGCACGTTTTCCGGATACTAGTGCACTTTCCTTGGTACTTTTTAACTCCGCATCTTTGGCAGGACGCCACGGGTGCGCTACGCTTCCCAGATGTTGCGGTGTGATCGTGCCCCAAAAATCCGCCCGACCTTCGTGCCTTTTGCCCTGCAAATTCTCCGTGTGACCAGAGCCTCAGTTAGCCTTTATTGGCATTAAAAAATACCTTAAAAGAGGATTACTATAAAAAAATATACACATCTCTCCCTTATAATAATTGAATAGTGGGCACCAACGTTCTAAAATTGGCCCCTTTAGTGTTAGGCCGGAAGAACTGCCACTCAGAAGACACTGGCTGGCTTGACTGGCTGCTTTGTGCAGTCCCGCCCAGCGTTCCAAGGTCATTTGCATATGGAAGCTGATTGGACTTCACTCCATTC
The DNA here is from genome assembly GCF_001447785.1 of Gekko japonicus. Classification (NCBI taxonomy): domain Eukaryota; kingdom Metazoa; phylum Chordata; class Lepidosauria; order Squamata; family Gekkonidae; genus Gekko; species Gekko japonicus. The sequence continues at coordinate 34,074 of NW_015176035.1, read as the reverse complement.
CACACCTCAAACTCCCCCCCCGCAAGGCAGTTGGAATTTTCAGTTGCATATGGGAACTACTGTATTCTGAGGTAACATATGTCCTCACTCACAAC
>NW_015176035.1:24307-33417 GCF_001447785.1 Gekko japonicus | reverse complement strand
AGGCGGGCGACGGAAGGCCGATGCCTCCGTTGCCCGGCCCTCTACAGAATCCACCCCCCAAACCTCCAGGTATTTCCCTCCTTAGAGCTGGCAACCCTACATTCCCCTCAGTGCCTGTTGGTAGGCAACTAAGCTTGGTCCTGTCACCTACTTTGGCCTTTGGGAGAAAACACATTGGGGCCAATCCTGATAGGGTTGCCAACTCCAGATGGGAAATTCCTGGAGATTTGAGGGATGGAGCCTGAAGAGGGTGAGGTTTGAGGAGGGGTGGGACCTCAGACAGGTACACTGCCATAGACTCCACCCTCCAAACCAGTCAGTCTCACATAGGGAACCATTGTTGCCAATCTCCAGGTGAGGGCTGGAGAGCACTCAGTATTACAACTGCTCTGCAGAAGGGAGGGCAGAAGTCAGCTGAAGTCAAAGGGGCAGATAATGGTAGGTTGGTGGCTAGCTGGGAAGGAGATGGGGTTGCCAACTACATGCTGACAAATTCCTGGGGATTTGAGGGGTGGAGCCTGGAGAGGGTGGGGTTTGCAGAGGGGTGGGACCTCAGACAGGTAGAATGCCATAGACTCCACCCTCCAAACCAGCCATTTTGTCCTGGGTAACAATTGCTGCCAATCTCCAGGTGAGGGCTACAGATTACTCACAATTACAACTGCTCTTCAGGTAGCAGAGATCAGTTCCTCTGGAGAAAACAGTGGACTCTGTCATTATACCCTGCTGAGGTCACCACAGCAAATTGACACTGTTTGCCCAAAGCCAGAGCACTGCCCCAGAGCCTCTTTCTAGATCTCGTTGTATTGCTTTCACAACGGGCTTTACTGCTAGTAAAACCATATAAAACCATACATATAAAACCAAGCATTTTGCAGACCACATAATATTGCATAATCTTACATTAAAACAATTTGTTACAAAGTGTTGCTCAGTTTGGTAGTTTTTCTTGTTGTCTCTGTATAGCTGATTGAAAAAAAACATGGCTACCTTCACTGATATTTCAGGAGCGGAGTCATTCAGAAGACGGTGCACTTTTAAAGCATCGGGAAGGTCCGTCATGTTGGCTAAAATAGCGTTACAATTCTCAGGCTACAGAGCAGATTGGTTAAGGGAGCTTAAGAGTTAAACCCCATTCTTCCCAACACACCCTGATCTAAATCCAGAAGATGTTGGAGGGTGCGATGGTGCTCACGGGCCACTGGGGGCCACTGATCTAGGGTCTGTGTCAGGTCTGTCCATGCAGGCAAGTTGCCTTTTAAAGAGGAATCGACAGGGGTCATTATTCTCCACTAGACTGTTTTGGATTGCTAGCTTTTTTTTTGGGGGGGGGCGTGCAGATCTGTCCTCGCAGAGGAGGGAGAGCTTGTACCTGAATAAAACTTGGTCTTAAAGGTGCCACTGGACTGTTTTGGACCGGGGTGCCGGGGATGTGTGTGTGCTCTGCAACTTACCTGGCTGCTTCTTGCTCTGACTGAGGGCGGCTGGGAGCAGGGGGTGGGGCTTGTTGTATGTGCCCGCCCCCAAGGCTTTTTACTCCTGGAGCTCTGCTCCTGTGCGCTCCTGCAGGAAATGACTCCTGGTTATGGCTTACTGTACTGGCTACCCTCAAGCATGCCTTTGTGGTGGTTGTTGTTTTTGATCCATGCTGTTTATACCTGAAAACCCCACATTTCTTTCACTTCTCCCCTGTGCAAGCAAAACCCGGGATTATTACTTTTTTTTCTTCTTCAAAAAACCACTACATATTATTTTATCATTCCAGAGCATGATTGAAAATTATCCAAAACGAATGTCTCTGTACAGCGAAAATTATTTCTCTGAGCTCCCCGGTAGCGTATCAGTTTCATTAACTGGGCAATTTCCCAAATCTGATTAGATTTACTAAATGCAGTTAAAAGAATCACGCACAGGGCTATAGCCATTTTAGCAGCAGTCAACAGATCCAACACAGATTGTTTCCTGGTACCGTTCCCCCACAATATTAGGCACGCTTTTAAATACAACGTGTTTGTCAAGAAGTCAGCTCCGTACTGGTAGGGGAGACCAGAACCTGTTAGGAACATAAGAACATAAGAGAAGCCAATGTTGGATCAGGCCAATGGCCCATCCAGTCCAACACTCTGTCACACAGTGGCCAGAAACACCAGGTGGCAACAGGAGGTCCAGCAGTGGGGCCAGGACACTAGAAGCCCATCCCACCAGTGTTCCCTCTAAGCTGAGTTAGTGTGAGCTAGCTCACAGTTTTTTATCCTCTGGCTCACACATTTTTGTCTCAGCTCAGGAAGGATGGCTCCAGAGCAAACTGATTTATGCAGTAGCCACATCGCTTGCTCACAACCATCAGGAGGTCCACCAGTGGGGCCAGGACACTAGAAGCCCATCCCACCAGTGTTCCCTCTAAGCTGAGTTAGTGTGAGCTAGCTCACAGTTTTTTATCCTCTGGCTCACACATTTTTGTCTCAGCTCAGGAAGGATGGCTCCAGAGCAAACTGATTTATGCAGTAGCCACATCGCTTGCTCACAACTTTAATGCCAGTAGCTCACGATGACCCCGGTCACATGGCAAAGTTGCCACAGGAGAGGCACGGGAGTCCCGCGGATTTTCCGGGCGCGATCTCACCCCAACATGTGGGAAGTGCAGTGCTCCCGTGGCGAACCTGTGGCTCCCCGCCGAAGGTGCGGAGTTAAAAACTAGTACCTACGAGGTACTAGTTTCCTGAAACCGCGGGCCAAGTGTGGGCATCTGATCACGTTCCACGGTGGATTTACGTGGCATCTGGCACCTGCCGCTGTTCGTCTCCGCAGGTTGCGCAACAGCGCCCAACAGCGCATGCGCACTAAGAGCGATTGCTCGTGCGATCGCGCGGCATGGCTTCTGTGCCACGCTGCAGGATACCCATCTGATTGGCATTTCCCTTGAACCACAGGACCTTGACCGGGATGTGTGCTCGGGCGACCGCGCCTTAGTTTCCTCCGGGGCAACTAGCCACACCTCCCCCCCACGATATCCGGCCCGTGTGACCGGGGCCAAAGTAGAATTTTTGCTCACAAGACTCCACAGCTTAGAGGAACATTGCCTCCCACTGCTGCCCCCCAGAAGAAGAAGAAGAAGAAGAAGAAGGAGGAGAAGAAGAAGAAGAAGAAGAAGAAGAAGAAGAAGAAGAAGAAGAAGAAGAAGAAGAAGAAAAAGAAGAAGGAGAGATTGAATTTATACCCCGCCCTTCACTACCCAAGGTGTTTCAGAGCGGCTTACAAGCTCCTTTCCCTTCCCCTCCCCACAACAGACACCCTGTGAGGTAGGTGGGGCTGAGAGAGCTCTGAGAGAAACTACTCTTTTTCAAGAACAGCTCTTATCAGAACTATGGCAAGCACCAAGACTACAGAGCATCCCTTGCCCCAGACTGAGAGTTCCTATCTATCCCTCATGGCTAATAGCCATTGATGGACCTCTGCTCCATATGCTTATCTAATTCCCTTTTGAAACTGTCCATGCTTGTAGCCGTCACCACTTCCTGTGGCAGTGAATCCTATTGTCTTAATCACTCTTTGGAGGAGGAGGAGAAGAAGAAGAGGAGGAGGAGAGGAGGAGGAGGAGATTGAGTTTATACCCCACCCTTCACTTAGAGTCTCAGAGCAGCTTACAAACTCCTTTCCTTTCCCCTCCCCACAACAGACACCCTGTGAGGTAGGCGGGGCTGAGAGAGCTGTTTCCAGAACTGCCCTTTCAAGGACAGCTCTTGTCAGAACTATGGCTTGCCGAAGGTCACACCAGCAGCTGCAAGTGGTGGAGTGGGGAATTAAACTCGGTTCTCCCTGATTAGAGTCTTGTGCACTTATCCACTACACCAAACTGGCTCTCCTGGAGGGTGGACTCCTGGCAATCTACCCCACTGAGGTCCTTTTCATCCCTAAACTCCATCCCCAAATCTCCAGGAGTTTCCCAACCTGGATCTAGCAACCACTACACCAAACTGGCTCTCCTGGAGGGTGGACTCCTGGCAATCTACCCCACTGAGGTCCTTTTCATCCCTAAACTCCATCCCCAAATCTCCAGGAGTTTCCCAACCTGGATCTAGCAACCCCTACACCCTCATCCCCCCACCAGTGGCCACGGGCGACCTGGCCACCCAACCCCAAGCAATGCTCCCTCTAAGCTGTGGAGTCTTGTGAGCAAAAATTCTACTTTGTGAGCTGCTGGCACTAAAGTTGTGAGCAAGCATCAATTAGTTTGCTCTGGAGCCCTCCTTCCTCAGCGAAGACAAAGATCTGTGAGTTGGAGGATAAAAAGCTGTGAGCTAGCTCACACTAACTCAGCTTAGAGGGAACACTGACCCCAAACCTTGAATCTGTCCGAATGTGCCTTTAAACCAGTGGTGGCGAACCTATGGCACGGGGGCCAGAGGTGGCACTCAGAGCCCTCTCTGTGGGCACGCGTGCCATCGCCCCAGCCAGGCCCAGACCATCATTAAAGTGTCGAATTCTCTGCCAAATGATTTTAAGTCAATGAAAGCATTTTGGATTGCTTTCCTTCCTTTGTTTGGAACATCTTAAGTTAATGTATGAGTTGTTTTTTCTAAAGTAAAACCTCAGTATTCAGGTTAAATTGCCGTGTTGGCACTTTGCGGTAAATAAGTGGGTTTTGGGTCGCAGTTTGGGCATTCGGTCTCTAAAAGGTTCGCCACCACTGCTTTAAACTCTGTGGCATCCATCAGAGGGTTAAAGGGACGCGCCGGCACCAACTTCAAGAATTACCCATATTTAAATCCCAACCTGTCAATTAAGCCAATGCACTTGACTATAATGCTGTTTAATTCAGAGCCGGGGAACGGCGCAATAAATCAGCCTCTGCAGATGTCCCCGGCAACCTTTTGATTTATGAAAAGGGGTAATCTGAGAGGCGCACGGAAATTCTCAAACAAAATCATATCCCCTTTATGATTAATATAGCTGTCTTGAGCGGGTATTTTGTTGCAGAAGGTACCAGTCTAAATGGGTTTAAACACCTGACAGGTTTTTTACATGTTTGATCTCTGGGGGGGGGGGTTTGCATACGTTCAAGGGGCTGTGGGCTCCTTCTTCAAACCAACGACACCTTCATTCGCTGCGGCAATAAATGACTTCTTGATAGCTGGACAGAGAAAGCCCTCACAGTGTAGTGGTTAAAGCAGGGCTCTTTTTGTAGAAAAAGCCCAGCAGGAACTCATTAGCATAACAGGCCACACCCAACAGCAGAAACTCATTAGCATAATAGGCCACACCCCTGACAGCACAGCTCATTAGCACATTAGGCCGCACCCCCATGTTACCAGAAGTGTGGTCATCCAGCCACACCCACCTTTTGCTTCTTATTCTGTTTACCTTGTTTGTTGTCCAAACCCAGGGCCTTTTTTTTGTAGCAGGGACTCCTTTGCATGTTAGGCCACACACGCCTACTGTAGCCAATCCGAATGAGTTTCTGCTGTTGGATGTGGCCTATTATGCTAATGAGTTCCTACTGGGCGTGGCCAACTTGGGAGCCAGCCGGAACTCCGTTCCTGCGCGTTCCTGCCCACAAATAGCCCTGGTTCAAAGCATTGGCTAGTGAGTGGGAAACCCCCGTTCGCTTCCCCGCTGGTGCCATGGAAGAGAGCTTGCAACGTGACCTTGGGCCAGTCAAGTATTCTCAGACATTCCCTCCCCGGCACGATCAGATACCGAGGAAAGCGACAGTGGGGAATGGGAGACTGCTGAACTGCACATGTCTGAGCATGCGCAGTTCAGCCAGGAGCTGGGGATGCGCCGGCAGAAGGACGCGCCGGCGATCCCACGGCCGGCCTTGATGCGGCCGCGCTGGAAGAACCACCTCGGTAGGTGGTGTATTTTTGCTGCGCCTTTTCGGGGGTTGGGACGGATCGGGGACGGGTGCGCACCGCTTCCCAGATGTTGCGGTGAGATTGCGCCCGTTTGCTGCGCCCCCTATCCGGCCCTCTCCCGGGCCAAACCTTTACGTGTGACCGGGGCCTTATGTAAGCTACTGAGGATCCCATTGAGGGAAAATGTCGGATATACATAAAGTCAATAAATGTAGGGTTTTGTGGGTCCCAGGGAAGCTGTGGGAGACGCCTCTGTAGAGCAAGGGGCAACTAGTTTTTAAAAATGGCCCAGGGAGGTTTCCTGGAGCTACCTTTGAACTCCAAATGACAGACTAACAAAATTGGTGGTAGGGTATGAGCTTTCGTGAGTCACTGCTCACTTCTTCAGGAATTTGGTAGAGTGGTTAGGAGCACGGACTCTAATCTGGGAGAACTGGGTTGGATTCCCCGCCCTCTGCGTGCAGCTGCTGGTGTGACCTTGGGTCCCTCACCAGTTCTCTCAGAGCTGTTCTCTCGAGGGCAGTTCTCTCAGAGCTCTCTCAGCCCCGCCTACCTCACAGCGAAATGTTCCCTCTAAGCTTTGGAGTCTTGTGAGCGAAAATTCTACTTTGTGAGCTACCAGCATTAAAGTTGTGAGCGAGCGTTCTGGCTACTGCATAAATTAGTTTGTTCTGGAGCCATCCTTCCTGAGCGAAGACAAAAATGTGTGAGCTAGAGGCTAAAAAGCTGTGAGCCAGCTCACACTAACTCAGCTTAGAGGGAACACTGCTCACAGAGTGTCTGTTGTGGGGAGGGGAAGGGAAAGGAGATTGTCAGCCGCTCTGAGACTCCTTCGGGTAGTCAAGAGCGGGGGTATAAATGCCGTCTTCTTCAGACCAACACGGCTACCCACCTGAATTTAGTCTAAGAATCTGTCCACACTAAAATCTATCCACTATCAAGCTGGATAGGATGCGGGGATGGTGAAGACACAGCTGAAGCATAACCAGCTGCCTGGGGGATCACAATCACCCAAAGTTAGGGTTTGGGAGTCGGCTGAGGGAAGAAAGTTTATTTTAGTGTGGCAAATAACCATAGAGTTCAGGACCCATCATTCCTCACAGGTGTGTGAGGTTCTGTGGAAAGGTGTGCTCTGTGAGAGAAAAGAGCAGCCTGTAACCTGCTGAGGTCTTCTGTCCAGAGAAAGGGTAATCCAGTCTCCCCTCAGGGTTTATTTCCTTCACGCGAGAGCCAGTTTCACTCTATATATTCAACTCATCCCCAAAATAATGTTTACCGTATTAAATATTTCATATCCTGTCATATAAACCTCGGTGGTTCATCTCCACCATGTCTCGTCTGGTAAGCCAAATATCTCGGAGAATGTGATCTCTGTTTACCTCACAAATTAAGTACAACCTTGGTCTAGCCTGTTTCCCAAAAAGAGGCCTTTAGGGAGCGCACGGCTCATGTGCTACCAATTTTTTATTTAAAGCTGGTGTTCTCCTTTTTATTGGTGGGGGTTTAAAGAATCCATAGGAGAGGCGGTGGGGGGACGGACGACTGGATTCTTCAGTCCAAAAGGCAGTTGCCTCAGAGTCTCCCCCCGCCACTCTTTCTCACCCCATATCTGCCACAGCATCTCTTTCTTCCTCTCTACTGAGGGGATAAAGAGAGTTAAGAGAAGCCATGTTGGATCAGGCCAATGGCCCCTCCAGCCCAACATTTTGTGTCACAGAGTGGCCAAAACCCAGAGGCCATCAGGAGGTCTGCCAGTGGGGCCATAAGAACATAAGAGAAGCCATGTTGGATCAGGCCAGTGGCCCTTCCAGTCCAACACTTTGTGTCACACAGTTGGCCAAAACCCAGGTGCCCTCAGGAGGTCCACCAGCGGGGCCATAAGAACATAAGGGAAGCCATGTTGGATCAGGCCAATGGCGCTTCCAGTCCAACACTCTGTGTCACACAGTGGCCAAATCCCAGGTGCCCTCAGGAGGTCCGCCAGCGGGGCCAAAAGAACATAAGGGAAGCCATGTTGGATCAGGCCAATGGCCCTTCCAGTCCACCACTCTGTGTCACACAATAGCCAAAACCCAGGGGCCATCAGGAGGTCCACCAGCAGGGCCAAAGAAGGAGAAACAAATCCCACTGTGTTCAGTGGCGCTTATTTCACTTTTCTTGGTATACACATAGGGTTGTCAGGTCCCCCTAGCCAGCAGCAGGGGATAAGGGTGTAGGGTTGCCAGGTCCAGGTTGGGAAACTCCTGAAGATTTGGGGATGGAGCCTGGGGAGGACAGGAACTTCATTGGGGTACAATGTCACAGAGTCCACCCTCCAAAGCATCCATTTTCTCCAGGGGAACTGATCTCTGTAGCCTGGAGAGGAGCTGTAATTCTGCGGGATCCCCAGGTCCCACCTGGAGGATGGCATCTGTAGTAGGAGCCGATTTGTGGAAAGGTTTATTTTATGGTATTACTGCTGTTTGTAAGGAGTTCCGCTGTCCAGAACCTGTGTTTCCAAGGTGTTTCCTTTTCTCTTCCCAGCCTGTGGTACAGCCGAGACGGCAGACATTTTGTTTCTCGTGGAGGAGTCTTGGAGCGTCGGTGAGAATGGCTTCCGGCTGGTCCAGGACTTTATCTCCCATGTCATCCAGACGTTCAAAAATGCAGTGCTGGGGAAGGCGGGCATTCGCCTGGGCGTGGTGTTGTATGGAGATAAACCAAGGTGGGCCGGTAAAGTCTCTCCTCGTTCTTCTTCTTTTTGTAGTCCTTACGTTTGTTGTAGAATCCACAAAGGCGTGATAAAGAAAGAGGGCTGCTGCACGGTAACCAGGATGCCGTTTGGGGTAGTGGTTAGGAGCGCGGACTCTAATCTTGGAGAACCAGGTTTGATTGCCCGCTCCTCCATGTGCAGCTGCTGGGTGACCTTGGGCCAGTCACAAGTTCTCTCAGAGCTGTTCTCTCAAGAGCAGGTCTCAAAGAGCTCTCTCAGCCCCACCTACCTCACAAGGAAAGGGGTTGTAAGCCGCTCTGAGCCTCTGAGTGAAGGGCAGGGTATAAATCCAATCTCTTCTTCTAACCTGATAAAGGTTTTCAGGGGTCATTTCATAGAAAAAGAGGTGCAGGAGCTCATTAGCATAACTCATTCGCATAACTTATTTGCATATGCCACACCCCCTGACATCACTGGAAGTGTGTCAGAAGGCAACACCCACCGCTCAGGCTCCACTGGACTGTTTTGGATTGCTAGCTATTGGGGGGGGGGGGACTAAAGAT